>NC_140584.1:958886050-958941050 GCF_964204655.1 Triturus cristatus | reverse complement strand
TTTATACAGCTTATCATAATCGAGCAGAGAAAGGTTAAAAAACCGTAGGGCTCCCGAATCCTTACGAAAATCCTCATCTTTGCATACTGCATATAGTCAATGTATTCTCTATATATTGGCTTAAACTGTATGGTACCTATCGTATTTCTATTCGTAAATACATAATTTACCAATGGTACCGCTCTGTCAAATATGAATCATTCACCCAAGTGGGTCATTATCCAATCCTATTTATACATAAATATACGTAAATACATCAGCAAAGACTGTTAAGGCTGAAACTTATTAAACTATACTCCAAGTCCCAAGTAGATTTTATTTAATACATTAAACCTGCAGGTTAAAGTGGCAATCAATCCCCAAAGTATCAAGATTTATTTCTTCAATATAATATTTCTTGACCACTATGCATAAGGTTCTTGAAGAGATTATCTGCCTTCAGGCTGTTTCATCGCCTACAAATAAAAGGGAAAGATAGCGTCCATGATTCAAATACTGATAGTTACTTAACATATGAAGACCTTAAGATGAGCAAAAATTAAAATCTTAAAACTATTTACACAGATATATCAGGTAGAAGACCAGGGCAAAATAAAGGGAGGGGGGGAAGAGAAAGAGAGAGGGGGGGAAGGCAATCTCCTAATTACTAATCTCAGAATAGCATAAAAACAGTAAGCGAAAAGGAGGGAAAGGTTTCAACAGATTCATATGTACGGCCGTACAGGTCTGTTATCTATTCTCCGAGAAACCATGACATTTCTTCCTCATAGTTCAGGCCCCCAGGGATTTTAGTTTCTAATTCCAAAATAAATTTGGATTCTACCTGTCAAAGTTTGCGAATCCTGTCCCCTCCTCTACTAGAGGGTGGTATACGATCAACTACAAAGAATCTTAACAAATTGCGGTTACTGTTATGAAATTCTTCAAAATGTCTTGCTATTGGTGACAACTTATCCTTATTCTGGATTGCTCTCATATGTTCTAAAATGCGTTTCTTTGCAGCAAACATAGTACTGCCCACATATTTCTTTACACATGGACAGGCTAGAACATAAACACAATGGTCTGAGAGGCATGTCAGATGTTTATCGATGGGTTTCTCAGAGTCTATAGTCGGATAGTATACACGTTTAACATTTGAGCTAAATTTGCAAGCTTTACACGACATGCAGGTAAAGAAACCCCGAATGTCAGAGTTGGTATTTTTGGTATGTGACACCTCATTGCTGCAGATCTTATCCTTCAAAGAATCAGCCTTTCTGTAGGTAATGTTCGGATGGTTACCAACCACATCTTCCAAACATGATTCTGTTTTTAAAGTTTTCCAATGTTTGGTAAGACATTTACGTACAGATGTGGAACCCGAGTTAAATGTGGTGATGTACCTGATAACATTATCATCCTGCCTAGAACATTGCTCTTTGGGAACTAGCAGCTCACTTTGTTTAAAGTTTGCTGCCTTGGAGCGTGCTGCACCAACTGAGTCAGAATTGTAACCCCTATCTAGGAATCTTTCCGTCATACGATCACATTCCTTCAAAAAATCACTTTCAGTGCTACAATTTCTCCGAGCCCGGAGAAATTCCCCAAATGGGATACTGCGGATCAAAGTTTTTGGATGCCAACTCTCCGCATGTAATAGTGAATTCCCCGCAGTTTCCTTAAGGTGAAGATTATATATCAATTTGTTATCCACCACACTGATGTGTAAATCTAAAAATTCAATGCTGGTACTGCTAATATTCCCCTCAAACTTCAGATTCACATCATTATCATTTAATATGGAAACAAACTTGTTGGCTTGCTCTAAGCTTCCACCCCAAATGACAAAAAGATCATCAATATACCGCAGCCATAATTTTACATGGCTGCGGTATTGGTCATATGTCGGGGGCAACTGCTGCTCCCACCAGCCCATAAAAAGGTTGGCATAACTGGGAGCAAAACAGGTGCCCATGGCTGTACCCACTGTTATCATGTTTTACGTCATTGATACGTGTAATGTTTTGATTAAATGGCTGTTTGTAACAGAAACAAATTTACCCGTGAGCAAGGCGGCTTCGCCGAAACGCGTAGGGTGCTTTTGTTTGGCTCGATGAATTAAAACTCTTTGGAGCAATTTCTGGAGTTGGCGTTATTATGAGAGGAGTGCACGCGTGCTTGGTTGCACGAGGAGCGGTATATATATATATATATATATCTATATCTATATATATATTTTAAATATTTGGATTTGTGGAGCACGGCGGTTACCCTAAGGTGTCCTGGCGCTATGTACTGCCTGTAAGTTAGCGGAGAAAAGGTCAATGAGTGAACAACCAAGTCTTCAGTCCTTTTCTAAAGGAAAGGAGGTCTGCAGCATTCCGCAGGTGGAACGACGGGTCGTTCCAGGCCTTGGATGTGCATGTAATGAAACTCCTACCCCCCAAATTGGCTTTTTTAAATGTAGGTATTTGGACATTTTTTACTCCTGTGGACCGAAGAGTTCTGCCAGGAACATACGATTTGAACCTTTACCTCAAATGGTCAGGGCCTATTCCGTTAAGGGCGTTGAAGGCCATACAAAGGGCCTTAAAATGTACCCTTTGCTTCACAGGAAGCCAGTGTAGCTGAATTAATTATTTTTTCACGGAGACATATTTTGGTGTGCCTGACAACAGCCTAGCTGCTGCGAAGCTTGTTGATATGCTGTTTTTGGGCATTCAGATAAAGGCTGTTGCAGTAGTCCAACCGTGCCATTACAAGTAACGTAACCACCATCCTGAGATTTCCTTCTGAAAGATAGGGTTTTATTTTCCTTAAGATTCTCAGTATCAGGAAACATGCAGACACCACGAAGCTTATATGATCACTAAACGGGAGTCTGTTATCTACTGATACCCCTACATTTTTTACTTTCCTGACAGGGGTGGGGCAATTGCCCAGATCTGCAGGCCACCAGTCAGGTGTCCATAAATGAGGGTTATTTCCAAATACTATAACCTCTGTCTTACTGGAGTTTAATTTTAAACAGTTAGTTGACATCCATCCTGCTATGGCCTTCATGCAATCATGAAAGCGTGCTCCCGTTTCTACTTCTTCCCCATCTTTAAGGGACAACACTATTTGAGTGTCATCCGCATACAAGGTCAGTTGGAAACCAAAGGATCTTATAAGGCCAGCCAAGGATATCACGTAGCCATTGAAAAGTGTTGGGCTTAATGAGGATCCCTGAGAAACCCCACAAGGAAGGCAAACGGCTTGGATGTATTATTATCCGGTCAACTGTTTGTGTTCTTTCAGATAAAAAAAGATTTTAGGAGTTTCCAGGCAACCCCTTCTAACCCAACTTTAGACAAATGGTCCATCAGAACCTCGTGATGGATCGTGTCAAAGGCTGCTGATAGATCCAACATAATCAGTATAGCCTTACCCCCACGATCCAATGCCTCCCTTACCTCTTCTCTAGATTTTATTAGGGCCATTTCCGTGCTGTGTTCTGTTCTCAAACCATATTGATATGGGTGAAATATATTATTGGTTTGAAAAAAGATGCTAAGCTGGGTGTTCATCGCTTTTTCTATGATTTTTGCGGGAAATGGAAGCCGCGAGATTAGCCGGTAGCTACTAGGTTCCAGAGTAGTTTTTTTTAATAGAGGAAGGATCGAAGCCTTCTTCCAATCCTTGGGAAAAAACCCGGTGGTGAATATGTTATTGATCAGGAGGTTTAAGACGGATCCTATGACCTCCGGAATGGATTTCAAAACTGAAAACGGGCATGGGTCTGTAGGGGATCCTGATCGCATGGAATTCACAAGTTTAGTGGTTTCTGCTATTCCTAGCGATGTAAACCTATCAAAGATTGGTCGGGGGTTGAAACCGAGCGGGACTGTTTCCAATGGCTGTGTCCCTTTGCCCTTCTGAGCTGAGGTGAAAGTGGAAAAAATATATTCCACTTTTTGTTGGAAGAAAATAGCTAAATTTTTGCATAGTTCTGGGTTACTTGCCATCTTAGGAATATTAGGTGACGCAAGTTGTTTTACAGTTTTAAAAAGTTCTTTAGGGTTGGATTTAGCTTGGAAGATTTTGTTAGAGAATAAGTTCTTTTTGGTTTCTATCAGAAGTTCCTTATAAAACTTAAGATTGTGCTTATAGATTTTTTTATCATTACTTTTATATCCTTTCCTCCATGCCTATTCTAATCTTTTACAGACCAGTTTCTGATTTTTTTTTAGCTTGTCAGAAAACGAAGGTGCTGAGGGTTTGGTCCGCTTGGGGGTCAATTTTCTTTATTGGAACCAGTCTGTGTAGGCCACATGTGTATACATGTGTGTGTGTGTGTGTGTGTGTGTGTGTGTGTGTGTGTGTATGTGTGTGTGTGTATACGTGTGTATATACGTGTGTATATACGTGTGTATACATGTGTGTATATGTGTGTATGTATATGTGTGTGTATATACATGTGTGTGTATACATAAATATATATATATGCTTAGTGAAGATAGTTTGATCGAAATGCGTTGCCAGTAAAATATCCAATTACATTCACCCTGGAGTGCGAGTCTTTTATTCCTATCCGTGTGAGAACGCGATATTTCGCGCAAATTCAGCCAGGATCCGACACCCGGAACTCGCACCGACCCCCATTGGAGAGGAGCCGGTTTTATGTCGGAGACGTTCCTCATATATATATATATTCTGCTCCAATGCACCAAAACGCGAGTCACTCATAGGGCGGGTGCCGAGATGCAGCGGTGCTCCGCATAATATAAATGCTCCACAGTCCCATCACTTTGTAGAAGGAAGAACAGCACTCGCGGGGCTTAGTTTCAGCGGTGATTTATTTTCTTATTAAAACAGACGTGTTTCGGATATGATCCTTCGTCGGTGTTTACAATGTCCGTCAAGCTCTGCGTCCATTTATGGCAGTGACAGCAACTGATATATTGGTTACTGTTGAAACAGCTGACACCAGAGTGGCTCCCCCTGACAGACTTTATGACATAGTCTTATTAATTGAGGGTGACATACAACGTACAATAAAGGGGATTTTTTGGGATAATCTAACTACCACCTATGATATCCTCCTAGCGGAGGCAGATTGGCCCCCAGCGTTCATTTTAGAGGCTCCTAGAGGGGAGGAGGTAATCCTCCCGTCCTTTGCGCACACAGTGCCTAAGGACCAGGCTGAAGTGTACGCTGAGGAGTGGGCGCTGGCGCTTGCGCCGGCGGTGTATCGTACTCAAGTGGGTTGGGACAGGTTGTCCCCCTGCCATGAGATTCCATTGCGGTCTATGCCCCAGCCTCAACCCCAATATCCCATGCGTCGTGAAGCTAGACCGCACGTCGCGGCAATCCTTGAACAATTGGAATATCAGGGTGTTATTGAAACTTGTGTGTCCCCTATGAATAACCCTTTATTCACTGTGACGAAGCCTGACGGGTCGTACCGTTTAGTTTTAGATTACCGGCACCTAAATTCGCATTGCCGGACCTGTGCGGTACAAAATACTCACAGCTCGGCTCTTGTTGACAGTCTCGTGCGTAAGAGATTTAAAACGACACTTGACATTTCCAATGGCTTTTTTAGCCATAACCTGTCCACACTGAGTAGCCAGTGGACGGCGTTTACTTCGGGCGGCAAACAAAAACAGTTTACAATATTAGCCATGGGCTATAAAAACAGCCCTGGCGTCTTTTCCGCTCGCGTGGTCTCGCTCTTAGAAAGAATAGACCCCGACGCGTACTCCTATGTTGACGATATCTACCTCACGGATGATGACCTGATGCCACATCTGTCTCGAGTCGACAATATAATAGTGAGTTTTGCAGACTATGGCTACAAATTTAATTTTGCGAAGTCTCACATCGCGGAATATACAGTGTTGTTTTTGGGCTACGAGCTCAACAATGAGGGTAAGGGATTGGCTCCTCACTTTCTGGAGAAGTGCGCATGCTTGCGTGCTCCCACTACACTGAAAAAATTACAATCTCTGCTGGGCTTTCTGAATTTCGGCCGTACGTATATTCCTGATTATGCCCAGCGTATCAAGCCGCTATACGCCTTGGTACAACCTTCTTTTTCGAAGTCTAGCTGGCAACTAGAACATTCTGCTATTTTACAGTCTTTACAGGCTGATCTTCTTGCTTCAAAATACTTGCTGACGCGTGATAACCGCACGAACCTGGTAATAAGAATAGTACCAGGCGCCGTGGGTTTCACGTATTTGACGTTCAATGAGGGCGATACCGTCCCCATTGCGTATAAATCACACTTGTACACCTCTGCTGAATTACGTTTTTCCACTGTTGAGAAAGTTCTGACGGCAGTACAGATGGCGATCCTCAAAGAACGCGCACTCTCGCATGGAAAACAGATACTGGTTGTAACACCGTATCCTGCCCTGGAGGCAGTGACAAAAGCAAGTGTACCGAATTCTAAAGCTTTGCATCCACGGTGGATACAATGGGCCACGACTCTGACATCACCAGATGTCACTTATATCTTTGACGCCTCTTTACAGACTCAGGAGTACTTGCAGTATGAATTCGTTCATCCGGCTCCTCTGTCTTTGCGCCCGCTCGAAGAATACCATTGTGTCATATACACTGACGGCTCGGCTCAGCCGGCTATTGGATCAAAGCATGCCTATTCTGCGGCTTGCGCAATTGTCGTAGGTACATTCGTAAATGGTGAATTCCAATCTGATGCAGTGCATACGCAGTCATTGGGTGATTGTACCGCGCAATTGGCGGAGCTTCGAGCTCTGGTGCTTGCACTGGAGTTTGCTGATCCCCGAGTCACTACTCTTATAGTGAGTGACTCCTTTTATTGTGTCCAGTCCTACAATGACAATTTACACTTCTGGTCTCAAAACGATTACCGCGATACCAAAGGTAGCACAATTAAGCATAAATTGCTTTTTGTTCGAGTGGCAGACTTTAAAGAACGTCTCCCTCTTGTGAATGTTATTCACACTCTTGGTCACCAACGACTTGGTGTCCATGCTGTCGGTAACAGCTTGGCTGACGAGGCAGCTAAAACCGCAGTGGCTACATACTTAGTGGCAGCAGTTACAAGATCCAAAAGTAAGATTGAAGATGACATCTTGGCAGCTATTGCTGCTACAGAGAAGGGAAGTGATTACCCGAAGGGTTTTCCTTCTCGTTATTTTTATCACTTAAGTCCTGATAATGTCCCGTTAGTGAGGATTAACGACGTTGGTGACAGAATTATTCCCAACGCGGACTGAAGACCAGCTTTGATATTAGCAGCGCACGAGGGGTTGGCGTCAGCCCACGCTGGCGTGTCCGCTACTATATCTCTGTTACAACAACGTTACTGGTGGTTTGGTTTATATAAACAAGCGCGCGCTTATGTTCTTGATTGTGACATTTGCCAACAGATTAAACCTTCCACTGTTGCGCGCCCACCACAGACACAGTTGTACATATCTAATAAACCATTTGGTTGTGTTTATTTAGATCACTGCGGTCCTTTTTCTTCTGATACTGCGTACAAGTATATCTTGGTTGCAGTGGATTCGTGCACACGTTTTCTCTGGGTATGGCCACAAAGGAGTGCTGACTCGCGGACTGTCATCAGAGATTTGCGTGTCTTTGTGGGAACTTTTGCGTGTGGTACCTTCCATTCTGATCAGGGCCCTGCGTTCGCCTCTAAGGCTTACAAGGAGTCTATGAGAAATTTGGGGGTCCAAGTCAAATTTTCGTCCCCCTACCGACCTGAGGGTAATAGTGTGGTGGAGCGAATGAACCGTGACTTAAAGCAATCTTTGACAGCACATGTTTTAGGCACAGGCCGGAACTGGCTAGCCCATTTGTATAACGTCCAACGTGCACTTAATAATCTCCCTAGAAGGTCTCTGGGTGGGCGGACCCCGTACATGATGCTCTTCGGAATCAGAATGTTTGTCCCAGACCTTGATGGTCTAGACATGGCGGCGTCGACCGCACCCTTTGACGTAGATGATCACTGTGCTGTTTTGCAGACTTTACAAGAAGCCAGAGACACTCTTTCGAAGGAACACTTGCCCTCCACGTCTGATGCTGAGCTTCAGATTCCGGTAGTTGGCTGGCTACCCCGAGTTGGAGACCTGGTCCGTGAAAAGGTGGAGAACAAGAAGGAGTTCGGCCCCTCTTATCGTGCACCAGTTCCAGTGCTTGGAGTGCAGGGTACAAGAACAGTCATTTTACCTCCACTTCCTGGTCGAAAAGAAAACAGGTACATCTCTATTGACAATGTCAAACTTCAGCGAGTGGCCGATACTTCTTAGTCTGACTCCAGCAGTTTCATGCCAGACGATGCAAAGAAATTCAATGTTGGTTCCTGCTTCTAACACCTTGTCTGATGTTGCCATCGAGATGCAGTCAGTTACTAATCCCTTGTTACTACCACCGGCTGGTGGTCTGCCCGAAGAGACTGAGTATGCTTATCCTACAAATGGTCACTCGCCTGTTTTACAATCTACGGCGGTTGACCAATCCCGTTTCTCCTTTGACACTAACTCATTACCCTCCCCTCCCCCTTCGAACATTGTTGTTTTTGCTAGATGGTTTAAAAGACATTTTTTGGTTACCCCTTGGACATACATCTGGCTGTTTCTTTTCAGTATTTTTTTGTTTATGTCCATTGGATTTGTAATAGTGTTTTTCCGCCTGGTGGATGGCCACTATCTCAATGAGAGATCAACGATTAGACTCATCAATGGAACTTTGGCCCCCCACTCATCGTCCCACATCATGAAAAGGGACCAGACTTTTGTGAATATTACTGCCTGGCCCGTTTTGGATGGAATTGCGTGGGATGCTGTTAAATTCCAAATTCATGGTCCTACAGAGGTCATTAATGTACCTAATGTATTTTGTGTTTCTATGGGTTATGTGGTTAAGCAGAACATTCGTTCTGATGATTGGGATGTTCATGCCATTGAAGCACTGTTTTCTGATTTGAAATATTATGCCGCTTTTGATGCAGAAGATTTATATGAAAATGCGGCTAACTATGCAGAACAGTATTGTTTTCAACATTATGGCAATCACTTCCTGCATAAGGCAAACACTTTTCGTAATTTTGTCAATTTTACCCAATGGGAACACTGTCCCACCCCCTCTTTCGGTAGTTCACCTACATTAGTTGATAAGTATACCTACTTTACTGATTTCAGTGTTTCCGACCCTGCATCCTTTTATTTTAAAGTTATGCCTGAGTCTGCCTCGAAGGTTAGACTGACACACACCAAATTACTCTATTCTAAGTCCTTTATGGATGAGTTGTCAATCAAAGGTTATGATCTGTGGAAGGCTAGTATAGATCTCAAATCGGTTTGGGGTTCCAAACCGTGGCAGGTTCAAGGAACTGAAGCTTTACATCGTGCCTGTCTTATACCAAATCATATGTTGTTTTTGAATTCAACCATCTTCCAGACCACTTGTCTCGGATTGGCCACTACTAAAAAACTAAATTTCCCCTCTGTGCCGGATCTGGGCGCTTACCCAAATTGGGATAACCAAACGGATCTGTCCCTTCCTGCTTTGCAGTCATTAGTTTCTAATACATCTTTCAATATTTCGAAATTTAGTAATGAAGGGTGGTTAATTTGGCAAAGCAGTTCCGATACCTGTCAACGTCGTTTTCTAGGTCTGAAACCGGGGTATACTCAACAACGCGTAGACCCTCGGTTTGAGTCCTCTCGTACATTAACTACCTACTCTGTGGGGAAGTTATGTCAATCCTGGCTGCGACATTCCACCTTGGCATCTGTCAAAGTTCATTTATCAAAATTACATGACAAAGTAGATTTGAATGATTTTGTTAAAGGTCCTGTGGGTGGCAGATCAAAGAGGTGGGCGTATGCTATTTACAACGAAGTATGGAAATTGTCGCAAATTGAAGCGGCTTCTAGATTGAGGGCTATTGACCAAGCAAATATGGAAAAGGTATTAGCCGTTATAGATAACAGCATTAACACTCTTTCTTCAAGAATTTATACATTAGATAATATTGTTTCTTCAGTTGTTGATATTGTGCATGATGATATGTCTGTATTGTATCATGGTCAAAACCAGTTGCGTTCTGTTATGCAGTTTGCATGGACATTACAAACGTTAAAGGCAGGAAAGGTCCCTTGGGACTATCTGAATACAACATCTTTATTTCTTCCCTTTAACCTTACTGAGAAACAACGGTTCATGTCCATGAAAGATGCTACATATTCCTTGTTACATATTGAAAAATTGGAGCCGTTACCTTTCTCTGTGGCGGAACTGAATTCGGCCGTGTGGTTTGTACATGGGTTGATCACTCTCCCTTTTGCGCTTTTTAAGTTTACGTCCTGTATGAAACACTATGCTCTGGGTAGATATGAACAGCTGGGTACCGCTTTCATGCATGAGGTTTGGTCCCTCCCCTTTACGTATAGATGTACTAGAGACGGTACTGAGGTTTATCTGAAGGGTGAGGAATGTACCATGACACCAGATCATTCCTTAGTATGTAGGCACATTCAGTTGCACGGTGCTTGCAATGTTCACGCCCCGAATTTGGCCTGCGTCCTCAAAGGTATCCCAGTACCAGTGATTACACCATCTTTCACGCTGCTTGCAAACGGTAGTTATTTGATTTTGAATAATGAAGCTTGCTGCGGGATGTTACTGGGAATCCCATATATAGTAACTGTATCGCAGAGAGTAGTCTGCTGCAATAATGTTCTATTTCCTCCCCCGCATGGACGGCTGGATGTTTCCATCTGGCCTTCGATTCCGACCTTGAAAGCAGAGTTCAACAAGATGAGCAGAATAAGAGCTCTATTGTCCCAAAAGGAGGTGCCTTTGACTTCCTCCCGAGAAACATTTGTCCTTCACGTAGCAAATACACGCACTGAGGTACAGGCGCTTTTAAATACTGACCTCCCCCTGCATTTTGGAGCTTTGATCCAAACAATTTTTAATGCCTCGTCCACGACCGGCCTGGCTCATATTTTTAAACTTGTGGGCTCCGGCCTCGTGACCTCCTTCCAAACTATTTTTGGTGTGATTCCGGCATTTTTTCATTCTATTTTCTCGAGCGTCTTTGGAGGTGTCCCGCTGATTCTGGCGCTGGTGGCAGGGGTGCTACTTTTGCTTTTCATACTACGAAATGGCTGCTCTTCCTGTGCCACACGACAACCTGTCCCGTCTGCATCTTCTTCGTGACAGGATGCTTGACTATTATGGTACGCTGCCATTGGCGACTTTGAGCCTGGCGTATGGATTATCCTTCCGGTATTCATACTTCACCTGCGTGCAACCTGTCTTTCACTGCCTAGATTGTCCCTTTGAATGGCCTCTGGATTTGTGCTTAACGAACACGGTGTCTCCGGTGCCGGATTATGATCGACTGATGAGGCCCTTAGTGTCTCACGAGTTTGCCTGTTCTGGTGTTCGGATTATGGCCTGTGGTGCGGCGCATGGCATCCTGGGTAATTGGGACATCGCAAGGGCTGCTTATGACTTCTTAAATATGAGCTATCTGGAGGAACACGTCGGTTGCCCTCTGATCGTGCTAGAGGCTCCGCTTATTGAAGAACATGTATGTTCCTTTTCTTTGATTAACTGGATGGCTGAAACTTTTGGTGGCAGTGCCAACGATTTTCTGTTGGAAGCTGTTGCTACGTATGCTGCATACACGTTCATGGATTGAGTGAACTGTCTTCTGCTATGCTTTTTAGGTCGAGGACTACCGGTCTGCCGAAAGGCAGAACCGGAAGTCGGAGATTTAATGACTTGGAGAAGAGGGGCTTGAACCCGCCCCTCTTCTCCCCTGTTCTCCATTGGCTGGCCTCTTGAATGCTGGCCAGCCATTGGAGAAGAGGTCAGTCATTCCAAACAGGCCCCGTCCTTTTCGGATCGGGGGGCGTGTTTTTTGCAAGAAGTCTCAAGGAGGAGACAACAGCAAAACACGCCCCCGAATCCGAAAAGGACGCTGCCTTTTTCCGAGGCATTTCTGCTCTGCCTCAAAGGCGGTGGTGTGCCTTTTGCTCTGCCTTGTTGAATGAGAGACAAAGGAGCGTTAAAACAAACAGCCCAACAGTTGGTAAGCAGCATGCGCTTGCTGCGCATGGGGGTCATGGCTAGTTTACCCTGCTGTGTTTAGTTGTGATTGACACCCAGGGAGATCTTAATATCACGACGTGGCAAACCACCAGCGCCGACCGACAAACAGTTCTCCACAGAAATAGAAGACAACAAGTGCAGTGTCGAACTTCAGCGCGCGCCCTGCTCTTTAATGCGTCCTTCGTTTCTTCTTGGATGAAATGTCGGAAATATAACCCTGCAACGGTTTTGCTATGTCAGGGTAACTGAATAGCAGCAGGTGCAGAAAGGGCTTACGTCAGACGGTGAAAATAATTTTCAACACGTAATATTTTTCAGGGATTCTCGTTTTTTTAGGCTTTTTTTCACACCACGTGCGATAACATTTCTGGGGCACCGAGGTTTATTTACTGCGCACGTCCCTTGCTAAGCATCTGGTAGTAGTGGATTTAGAGGCGGTAACAATATGATTTACTGCAGCTGCAGTCCGGCACAGCAGAAATAACACCGCGGCGAGTTCCTTCTAAATAGCCACCTGTCTGACAAAGCGGAAAAGACGCCGGCCCTATTCTCTCTCTGGCCTTCTGGCGAAACCAGTGTGCTGCGTTGAGTGCTTTCGAAGCCGGCGACTGAATACTTGTAAATACACATTTAAAGCGTTGGATCTGTTTCTCTGTTTGCGGACTGTGATTCTTTTTAGGTTTTTAGTTTAGCATAGCACATAGGAAAGAGCGCCTGCCTGCCAAGACCCGCTGAGCGTTTTTCAAGCCCGTGAAAAGAATGAATTATTCAGCAGTAAGCATGCTTACAGCTGGCCATTCGGGGGCTTTGATCTGCGAATCAGGCGGCGGCATGAATGCCCGTATTGTCATGTTATGTGTACACAGTGTGTGAATTATTGAAAATAGAGAGGCCTGGGCCTCATCTGGTAGAGATTACAGTGCAGGCATGCTGGGTGAGGGCCTGTAATTGAAAATCCCCAGATGCTGTTTATGTGGTCTTTGTCCCGTGACCTGCTGCAGTAAGCTTGTCTGAACAAAACGCCGCCTGCATAGAAAGCACGGCCCAGCCCCTCCCCCAGCAAGACTCAATGTGGGACTAGTTAAGCACCTGCCCACAATATTTTCGGGAATCCTCAATACATGTGCTCGCCAGTTAGTCAACAGGTTACGTTAACTGTTCATTCAGTTGTTAACGCGGGAATCGTTTTAACTATATAGTTTTGTTTAACTGAAGATTTCCTGTATGGTATATTACATTTGTGAAGCACTTTCGGAGAGCGAATGATGCTAACACAACTTTACTAACACTCGAATGCTTATAGACAAATGGTGTATTTCGTTTTTATTAGTAGTCAGAACACCAAATAACCCATCTAATTGGGCCAGCCCTTGTGTTCTCGTTTGGCGTGTCAGAATCGTACCCAAAAAAAAATCATTGGCGTGCTTTGCCCCCGAGTCTCTGCCATAGTTTGCGAGGGGGGATGTTGGTTAAAAGTGTAATGCCGCACGAACTAGCTCTTTCTACTCTTTACCTTGCAGGGTACAGGGGTCGCTGTGACACCCTGTGAACCCCACATGCCCCGTCTCTGCGACTAAATAGTTGGACGACCCCAGAAGCAAACGGCTAGGTCCCTGCAGGCGGCACACCAAACTGGGATGCCTTTTGAGGACGGAAGGGTCTATTTTTGTTGCGCCTTATTGTTCCTGGGGAATGTTTCCTGCCCGTTGAAAAGTCGGAGTGAGGTGGGGGGGGGGGGGGGGGGGGGGTTGCATGAGTTAAAGGGACAGGCTCCACACTTCACATCAAACACCCCGTTCGGCGGTGGGAGCAGAAGGCTTGAAATCAGACATCTCGTTAAGGTTAATTAGGGGTCATTTGGCTGAAGTGCCAACCTCGGAAAAGGTGTTTCTTTTCGCAGCGCGTCTTCTCTTTGAATTGTGTCAGGAGAGCATTTGTCTGTATTACCTTCCAGCCATCCTCCTGCTCACCATTCACGCAGAGCAATGGCTTTTGGAAAGAAGGTGCGAGCCCTGGGGAGAAGAGGTGAAGCTGGGCGAAGAGACCTGCCTGGCTTTTATTTAAACACGTCATCTTGCAAAAACAAACACACATCCATGGTTGAAAGGCGCGCTCCTATAACCCACCGTGGGAAACAGGCGAATTGTGTTTTTTTTACTCCACAGAGCTGATATGCGCATTTAAACCGTTAATTCGATATCTCCTCCATAATCCCCTTTTTTTTTAGGAGATATGGAAATAGTTAAACTGGTCGGTCCAACTTTTGAAAGATTTTTGTTCTTCTCAATATAACAACCGGGCACGTTTTGTTAATAGTTTGTGATGCAAATGGGGTAATGTGGAATTTTCACATTTTAATATTTTATATTGTGGCTGTTTCACTCTGGCATATGTCATCATTGTACAAACTGCTGCCCCGAAGAATAAAAAAGGACGTGTATTTAAAAAAAAAAAACTGAGTCTGAAAACAAAAATCTGAACGAAACAAACGTGTTTAATTCCATTTTATTTTTTGTGTGGTGGTATTCTACGTTCTTTTAACAGTAGGAAATAAAATCCATACTCTTCTAATATGATAATTGACTTGGTGAGTGGTAATATCGCTCAACTTTGCAAAATTGATAACTCGGCACTTTATAATAAGTAAATAATATTATCAAATTGATATTGTAGTTAATGCTCGTCTCTACATTGCATACGGACTACAAAAATCGTAGTGTCAAACTTTGGCTGTATCTACCCTGCTTTGATGTATCTATAAGTATTGCATACATCTGACATGTACTGTGCTCACTGCCTGCCCCGCTCCTCTCGTGGGACGGCGTTAAAAGCAGCCTTTGTTACATGTCGCCTCAGCCCTGCAAGAATGCGTGTTTTCTTTACTCCGCCACCGCGCTCCCAGCGCCAGTACAAGCTGTCTGTGTGTTCTGTTGGAACCAACGATTGGGGACCTGCCCAGAGGGTGGCCAGCCTCGGTTCATTTGGTTTCTCGGGTGCATACTCTTCCCGACATGTCCCTCAAGATACATATGCACAGGGCACCTCCATTTGCGCACTTGTAGCAGCGCTTTCTGCACACCGAAATTCCCAGCTCAGGATATTTCGCTACATTCTCAGTAAAATGTTATGAATGTTCTTAAAAAGGGTGTCATTTTGATATCAGACGATGCCTATTCATTTCTATGACAATTTGTGAGGGGTGGGGGCAGTGAGGACCGGTGCAGGTCAGCCTGGCTAGACGAAGGGGTATGTCTGGGCGAGAGGAACAGTCCGGAAACTAAGATTAGGAATGGGGGAGGGGGGGGGGGGTCTGCATTGGCACAGGGTAGTTAAATAGGTCGGATTCATATGATATTAAGTGGGTGGTGAGAAGAACATTGACAGAGCTCATATGAGGCCTCATTGTGTATCAAGAACAAAAATAATAAAGTGATTAGTGGAATGCATGAATTAATCTCAAGCCCAGTGCCACTCTGCAGTCTATCATTGTTGGCTCACTCAATCACTCTCTCACTCTAGACAGAGACAAACCATGTGCAATGTGTCTCGGTCCTCTTCAATAGGAACAGGCCAATGAACTGCAAAGGTAACCCCTCTCTAAGACAGGAATAACAAGCATTTGCAATGCAATAGGTCTCGCACTTGCGAGAGTTTAACCTATTGGCATTGTAAATGACAATGCCTTTTATTTATGTTTTAAAAACCAACACATAAATAAAAGGCATTGCCATTTACAATGCCAATAGCTCTAACTTTAACAATGCCGAGACCGTTGCATTGTAAATGCTTGTTCCACCATGTCATGAACCTTACGTTACCTGTGACTTTTGAGTGCTGGATTAAGCAGCATCTGTTTTGATTTTTTTCCCCTTTTTGAGGTTTTTTATATTTTTGCTTGATTTCAATTTGAATTCGCCTTGTCCTGCTTTGTCGAAATTGAACTCTGCGTTCTCTCATTTCTTCCCTACTGGTTAGTGATTCGATCAAGGGGGCATGTAGTAAGGAATCCCGTAATACGTCCATGCATTGTTAAGTTAGCATAACCACGTTAGATGTTAGAAAGCCATCTTGCTGCTTTTGCGCACGACACTGCACGTTTACATGTTATTGATTAAACAAACTGCTGACTCGAGCTTTGCCTCCCATGAGAGCAATCTGTTGTTACCATCCCGAGCTCTGCACAGCGACCTTGGTCTGTACATGGGGTGACAAAACAGTCTGGGTTGTTAGACAATGCATGTTTTCCACTCTAGGTTGATCGACCCACTATTTAGCCATAACACACAGGCAGCTGCGAATACCTGAAAGCTGGTGCTTTTAATATTGCAGACATCATGTTTAATATTCAGACCGAAGACGAGCCTTCCTGCGAGAAGACTCCTGATGCTCCTGTGATGTGAATTCACTAAGCTGATCTTTGAGGTATGGGGTCCCCTATTCAAGACTAAGAGACCTTCTATTAGCATAATAATAATATTAGCTTCTTAGTAAAGGGAAGGTGGTAGTATCCACTGTCATTTATAACATGATAACTCCTTTTATATTCTATGGTATTGTAACGCTGCTGATGGTTTTAATAATAATCATTTGTCTGCTTGTATTAGCCAAAGTACTGCATATGAGGACACGTGGTCTATAAAAATAAACTCTTTTTATTTTCACTGTGTCTCTGTTTTATTCTTGTTGTGGACTGATGTAAGAATAATATACGAACAGGTATTTCCGATTCCCACCATTCCTGAGAGTACACTGTCGCGCGTGTTCTGGGTTGTCTTTTCATTGGGACCGCCGAGCTAAATCTCGGATAACGAATGGGACACTTATGCTAGCCGGATACTGGGTTCTGGGTTCTGAGGTGAGTTTCTGGTACACCACAATTCACTGAGGTCCTGGGGTTCTACGCATAGTTCTGTGTATAAGCAGAATCCCTGCAACACTGCGAGGCACCATTTTTCAAGCGTCAGATATTTCGCCATAAAAACAAACCAGGGCCGGCAACACGCCGTAATGCGTGCGCCATTTTGAGATGGTTATCATCGTATTTTCTAATATAACAAACACAGCCAATATTCATTATAAATCGAGAATTTTAGATTAAAAACTCATCAATGATTCATTCTATTAATGTATTGTTGCTGTTATTGAAATAATCTGTCATTTGTCAATCTCGCCGAGTATCGGCCCCTTGCAACCTGTTATCTCAGGTTGCAAACATCCCATATCTGTTATTTATGTTGCTGTATATCGGCCCCCACTTCAAATGATATACTCAAGAAGTAGATCAGCAGTTTGTTCAAATCAATAAATCAATTTACAGTTGTCAAATCAATAAAATGACTGCATAGCATTAGCTTCCCAAATGAACCGTCAGTTCTTCCCCACCATTTAATCCATTTGGGGAATTCGTCTGAAGATCTATGATGTAACGAGATTCCAATCTTCTCAATTTTAACACTCTATCCCCTCCCCTGATATTTGGTGGTACACAGTCAATGCTAAAATACTGCAGCAAATCTGTCACTTTTATGTTTGATAGCAAAATGGCGTGCTACTGGATAATTAAAATCCTTCCTAGCAATAGCACGCATGTGTTCCAACACTCTTAGTTTCACACAATGTATAGTGCTCCCTATCTATCTAAGTCCACAAGGGCACTTAAGACAATAGACAGCATGCGTTGTTTGGCAGGTCATACATTTATTTATCTTTTTTCCTGCTCTAAGGCCTTTTATTTCATAGGTTCATATCCTTTTGCTGAAAGCGCAAGCCTTGCACTTCCCACAAAGGTAGAACCCTCTCATTTCATTTAGGGTTCCCTGTCTTGGCATCTAGATGACTGTGAACTAAGCTATCTTTAAGTGAGTGTGCTTTTCTAACGGTGATCAGAGGTGCCACTGGAATATCTACACCAATAATGACATCAGTTTTTAATACGTGCCAATTCCTCCTCCTCATTTTTCTCAGGATATCGGCATCTTCGGAAAAAGTTGTTATAATCCGAAATTTGCCATTCTCTTCCTTGTGTTTTTTCTGTTTTAACAGGTCCTCTCTAGGTAGCAATTCTACCTTTCTAAGAGTACTTTCCAGGAGACCTGAACTATAACCTCTCGCTAAAAATCGTTTCAAACTCGCTTTAGCTGCCAGGTTGAAGTCGCACTTTCTTGAGCAGTTGCGCTTCAGTCTAAGAAACTCCCCATAAGGAATGCTGTTTTTCAATATTTGGGGATGACTGCTTGACGCATGCAACGTACTGTTGCCGGCAGTGGGTTTTCTGAATAGGACAGTTGTGATTTTCCCTTCCTGTATCTCGACTTTCAGGTCTAGATAGTTTACTGCCACTAAACTTATCTCCCCAGAAAATCGTAGATTAGAATATATATATATATATATATCTCCATCCTACTGGCGGTCGCCAGTAGGTAGTTATAGTTAGGATCTAGTTACTATAGGAAAATTGCAACATTCTATTCGCAATAACTTTGGCGCTGATTGACGAATCTTCGCAAAATTTAAAAAACTAATTCTTTGTTGAGATCAGCTCCTATGTTGAAAGTTTGGGGGTGATAAGTCAAGAGGGGGGCCGTGAAAAAAGGGGGGGTCCCAGAACGTGTTTTCACCATGTTAATTTCCATAGGAAACTTTAGACAAGGCTACAGGTCGAACGGGTGAACAGAATTACCCTAAATTTGGCGGGGAGAAGGGTCTTGGTCTAGAGAGCACGCTTTTGTTTATTTGGTGTAAATTCGTTTAGTAGTCTTTGAGAAGTATCGAAATTTACAGATATCAATATTTAGGAATTCTGCCATCTGATTGGCTGAGGCGTTACAAGCACGAGCTTTTGGCTGCGAGCGGTTGCAACTAGGAAGTCTTTGCCGCCATTTTGTGATTCTGTTGAAGCGAGTAAGGTGAAAAAGGGGGAAAGAAGTGGGAAATAGGAGGGTACTACTGACCCGTACAGGTATGAAAGTCCTGGGGTACGGAATATATGTGAGGTATTGTCTAGAGTCTCATTTTTCTAAACTGAGCTGCTGCCGGAGTCTGGGATTTACGCGTGAGCCCAAACTGTGTGTCATATGCTGTGAAGTCATGTGCTCTGGCCGCTGTGCCACATCTGTGCAAGAAATGTCAGCATGTAGTTATAGGTACTTGGATGAACTTTTGTTTAGAACATTGTAGCTTGTGTATGGTGCTTAGGTGGTGTTGTATAGGGAGTGGGAAGGTAAATCAATATGGTATTTGTAGAGCGCAAATTACTCACCCCTATGGGTGAGTAGAGCTGGGGATCAAAGCAAGAGGTCTGTGCTGCAAAGTGAGATGGTCTGGCCACTGTGCCACAGCTGTGTTGAGAATAAATGTGGTCGAGGATGTGGGAGTTGGCGTTATCGGGCCATAAAATAGCCGCTCTAAGTTGTAAGTTACAGGGTGGCTCGAAAAAGAGCCCTTGTGTTCATTAGTTGGAGCTACATATAAGTGCGGATGCAAAGCTTAAAGTTATTCAGGAAAACTGATCTGTGAAGTGTACTCCATCACTTCTGTATATATCCGCCATATCAAAACGTATGTTGTTGTTGTATATGGACCCCATTTTGTGGTCTCTGAGGTATGCAGGGACAGCTTTGTTGACTTTTTCCCGAGATTTTTTAATCTGAGGACAAAATTGTTTGGACCATGTCCACTTCTGTATTTGGAATATACAAAGACAGTTTGTCCAAAGGTGTCCTTCATAAGCATTTCCAAATCTACCCCAGTCAATGTGCCTAGGTCATTTTCACCACAGTGCACAATCATGAGGTCAGGGTGTTGGAGATGCAAAGCGGTTTTAACCAAAGGCAACAATTTGTAAACCTAGGTCTAAGTCAATACGCCTCTGTTCTGCATACCTCTTGCACCAGAAAACATAGCTATGTCCTACGATCCACACTAGCATTTTGAAGGTATGGCTGGAAGGTATGGAAAGATGTCTGTAGCTCATGCATTTCCTTCGTAGAATAAGAGATATGTTTAAAGATGGGGAACTAGTTTTTTTTCGCATATAAAACGGTACCTGATTGGGAGATGAAAAGCATTGTTTTTTAAAAGTAGGGTGCACATTTGTTTTGTGGAAAAATATGTTTGTGATTGGTTAAGAAAAAGCAGTTTGCACGTACATATTATAGTACATATTATAGGATAAAAGTTGCTCAACTCAACCACACCTGCTACTTGCATTTGGAAGGCACTGTTCGAACTTAAAACAATTGTGAACTTTTAACCTTCACGTGCCGTTAAATGTTCGAGAAAATGTTGCAAAAAAATATCGTTAGGTTTAAAAAAATTGATGAACTTTTAACCTCCACGTGTTGTAGAATGTACTAGAAAGTGTGTTGATAGAATACGTTGCATTTCTAACTTCGATGTGTACTTGAATATTAAAAAAACTATTTATATGGAAAAGTAGAAAGACCGTAATAGAGAGAATTTTTAAAAGTTAAAAGAATCAAGGAACTATTGTAATTTCTTCTTGATTACCTACTGGCGGTCGCCAGTAGGTAGTTATCACTGTTAACGGTCAAAGTGTGGTGTTGCTCAGAGTGGCATGGTGGTGATATGATATGGTGCTACACTCTGGTATGAAACCGAAAGTCTAAACCGCGAGGTCATTGCTGTAAAGTGATGTGGTCTGGTGTTTGTAGCATACGTGTGTTAGTAGACGTTTATACCATACAGGGAGTGGGAAGCGAACTACTGACCGCTACTGTGTGTTGATAGTATACGGGAAGCGAAGTAGTTACGCCTACCGGTGTGAAGACTTGGGGATGAAACCGAGCTGATTGATGGGCTCTGGGCGGTGTACGATACTAGTCGCTGTAGTATAAGTGTGTAAGTAGTGTTAGAATGCGTTTATAGTATATAGGGAGTGGGAAGCGAACTAATCCATACTGGTGTGAAGACTCGGGGATTAAACCGTGAGCCTGAATTGGGAGCTCATTGCTGTAAAGTGATGTGCTCTGGGCGCTGTAGCATATTTGTGGAAGAAGTGTTAGTTTACAATATAGGCAGTGGGAAGCGAAAGTCTTACCCCTACCGGTGTCAAGATTCGTGGATGGAAGTCATGTGCTCTGTGTAGTATTCCATTGTAAGTCTTAGTAGAATGTTAGTATGTAATTCTACTAGAATCTAAGGGGCATATTATCAAGGAACGGCTAAAACGGTGATAATGGGCTTGATAATATGCCGTAGAGAATTCCAATAGTAGCCCATGTTAACGCGAGAACATGGGCTTCTGTTGTAATTTTCTACGGCATATTATCAAGCCCATTATCGCCGTTTGAGCGACAGTTTCCTGCCGCTAAAGCGGCGATAATTTTAATGCCGTTCCTTGATAATATGGCCCTCAGTATGTAATGTTGGAATGTAGGGCTGTCATGAGGGGAACCTTGCGGAGTTTTTACACGGTGCTGGATTAGACGGTTGCTTTGCTGTCTGCTCCTGTTGGTGGTTGTTTCAGGTGTCTTGTTTTCTTGTAATAAATCTACTTATTGGATTCACTGCTGTCTGCCTCTTCACTACATAAATTTGGCGATGAGTGGGAGAAGGCAAAAAGAAGGCACCACTCAGCAATATTTCAAAATTGCTTGTGTTGTGCTGAAGACCCGTTTTGTTCGTGTAGCTGTTTCTACTCTTGCCAGGGTCGTCGGCTCATTGAACTATGTCATCCGACTTCTGGTAGGATTTATATCTTTAGATTTTGCGCTTCCTCTGCTTCTTCACTACATTGTGGTCGCTGTACTACACATGTGTAAGTAGTGTTAGTATGCGTTTATACTAACAAATGCATCATGGTAGTAGGGAGGGTGACCTCTCAGGCGCAGCTCATACAATGTCCCGGGGTGTGCATTCGCTGGACATTTGCGTTTGCTATTAGAGGGTGGTGCATGGCTTCCACCCTGTGATAGCAAATACTTGTTCGACTACTTGAAGCGAGAGGAGGAAAACCTCGTATTGCTGTAATAGAGGGGATGCGGATGGTAAATATGGAGAGAAAAGAACAAAAAAAAAACAATAGCGGGGTCTCACCCGTTCTTTTAAATGAGGCCCCTGGTGGGTGGGTAATGTTCCGTGGCCAATCCAATTATTACATTGCGGGATCTCTGTAGGACTGGGGATCTTAATGTCACATGTAAATTAGGCGCGGAAGGGCACAGACGTTTTGCAGCCTAGGGGAGCGGCACCTTCCCGGGTATTGTGTACTAATTGTTTGGGGGGGTTCGAGGCCAACTGAAGTCCGGGGATCGCCACACTTCGGGTCTCTATTTAAATATGCAGGGTGGGCCTCGGCAGTCCCTGAAGCCTCGGTGGTCCTAGGCAGTGCCTTATTTGTTCTGTAATCACACGGGCAGTACTTAAGGTGTTACAAAGTGATACACTCATAGAACTCTTGCAGTTGTACAATTACCCAGGCTTCATTTGTCTGTCAGTTAGGTTATGTTTGATAGGTGCACTCTAATATTAAATAATGTTGTCTTTAAAATCTCTTATAAACAGATGATTTTCACAATAAATAATAGACAAGTGTCGTCAGAAAAAGACCTATACTCAGTTATTTATTTGAAAAAAAAGTAACCTTTATTATAACAGAAATAAATAGAAATGTAACTTTAATAGAACAGTATAATAAAAAAAACGTGGGTTGGACTCCAGTGGAAGCAGCGTAGGAAACCTGCAAGACAAAAATGAAACATAAGTATGTTTGCTATGTGGAAGAGATAAAGAAAGGTAGTCCGAATGAAAGGACCATAGTGAGAATGGAAGGGAGGGGAAGTGGGTGGAAGGGAGAAGGGGAGGGATAGTCAAAAGAAGAGAGGGAGGAGGAGACAGAGCATTGGCCTATTGCACCCAGCCCTTAGTGTTTACCCTCCGTCACCCGTTTGTCTAGGACGCTGGGGTCTGGGAGAAAGAGTGTGGTTCAGCAAGTCCTTAAAATTAAATACATGAGGCCAGAGATTATGGGCCATATTATGAAGGAAGGGCAATAACATTATCGCCGCTGAAGCGGCGATAATAGGTTGATAATATGCCCATGTGAATTCCCTTAGGAGCCCAGTTTCTGGTGTGAACCGGGGCTTCTATGGGAATTTACAAGGGCATATTATCAACCCCTTATCGTCACTTTAGCGGCAGTTTCCTGTCGCTAAAGTGGTGATAATGTTATCGCCGTTGTTTGATAACACAGTCCTACATTATTAGCTACGGAAAAATCGCTATCATGCACCTGTGCACCCAGGGTGCTGCACCCCAACCCCTTCCCCCACACTGTGCTCAATTGTAGGTCTTGAACACCGAGGCTTCACTGCTCACCTGCCACCACTGGTGTGTCCCACGACGTTTTGGTTTAAGCTCCTAGTCCGGGGTATGTTTGTCCGATAGACCAGGTCTCCGGTTGGGGACGGTGTCTCGATACCATGATGGAAGGTGTCAGAATGTCAGGGCATCATTGCGGGGTCAGCTCCTGCTCCGCCCTTCTTGTGGCAATCAATGGAATGTCTGAAAAGGGAGAAATAATTAAATGGTGGAAACATCTGGAGGTAAATGAAGGTTTATTTCAAGCTTGATAGAAAATAGGAGTTGAGTGCATCCTTCGTTTTTAAAGTACGATCTACCAACTGTTAGTGGTAATCGTGGTTCAAAGAGGAGTTGAGTGCACGAGAATACACAAGGTTAAATAATATGTTATGCCAACGTTCACATACAAAGGAACAGAGCGCATGCTAGAAGCATAATGTGCGCATGTAATGCACTGGCGGGAGCCTGTGTGCATGTACACTTAGTAAGGAGCTCACTACAGTGTCCTAAAAGCCAAACGCCACGTGTCTGTAGGGCAGCGCTGCCCGCTGGCTCAGGCCTAATGTACGGTCCAGCAGGTCCTTAAAATTAGACCGATGTGACTGAATGAGGTCAGAGATCACATCAGTTCGAGGCATGTGGGCTGCTGAATTCATATCTGTGCATAGATCGCCGCCTAGTGTTGGGTCCGGATGTTTGCACGTTGTTGTCCTGGAAGAGTCTTCGAAGTATCACGAGATAGGTGGCTCCTCCCCTGGACCACAGTGCGCATGGGCATCCTCTCCATCCTTAGATTGTTTTTTTCCGCCATTGGGTTCGGATGTGCTTATCTTAGCTCAAGTTAGGAAAATTCAGTTTAAGGCCAAAAGGCCTTTAGTTTTCGTCGGTACTGTTCCCGCTCGGTATCGACTACTTTCTTTACTAATTTAGAACCTTCTTCCAGCCTTTCGGATCCGTTTGGTCCGAACATCGAAGATGGAATCGAGGACTCCATTCAAACGGTGTCCTTTATGCCACGCCAAATACCCACACATCGACGTCCACCCGGTATGCAACAAATGTCTCTCACCGGATCACGATGAGTCGACATGTATGGCCTGTGCCCGATTCCGATCGTAGAAGACTCTCCGGAATCGGCGGGCGGCGAGATTAGAAGCGCGGCAATCGGCGCCTGCCCCAGCCAACATCTTCAGCACCAAGGACGCAGAGAGCGTGGAAGAAGTAAACTCCAGCCCGCTTCCGAACACGATTCCCGATCGCAAGACGACGATGAAGTGCTTTTTCAAAGGGAAGAAGTCATCGACGAGGTAGGAGACTACGATGAGGCCTTTGGGGCCGAAGAAGATAGCTCTAGCGAGGATACAGGCCCGCCCGTCGATACGGAGGCCGTCAAAGTGCGTCATTCTAAGGCTCAGGTCGAGGAATCGCCTCCGGGCCTTACCCGAGATCAATCTCAAAGTTCTTCGGCCCCGCCTTCGGGCCCGGCCTCGAACATCCCGCACGAGCCATTATTAACGAAGACGACTGGATTCCCTTAAACGAAACCGAAACCAATCGTCGCACCAGTTCCACCGAAACCAAAAGTGAAACTGACTGTAATCGTCTCGAAGGCCTCGAAGCCCTCCACTGCTTCGACGCCAGCAAAGGCCGTCGGCCCCGAACGCAGTAAAAGGGATTTCGGTGCCGAACTCACTGCAGCGGATATCGGTACCGACCCGAAGAAAAAGGCCCTCGGTCCCCCCAAAGCGCCTCGGCCTCTGGCACCGAAGCCTCGGCCCCGACCACCAAAGTCAAAATGGCCGCTCCATCTGCGTCCACGTCGAAGACAGCGACACACGCCAAGTCGTCGACTCCAACGACCGTCGATACCTGTCCTCGGATCGATGACCCCATGGCTCCAAAGCAGTCGACGCCTACCTCCACGGTGCCGACCGGCTCCAAAGAGCCTCCTGCGTTCTCAGTGCAACAAGTCGCGGCGTCGTTGCAACGCATCAGGGAACGGGCAGCCCTCCGATCCACGTCGGGCCCGGACACGCACAAGGCTCCGAAATCTCCCTCCGCGCCAACCAACATCACTTTTGGCTTGCCGCCGTCCACGGCGCCGAAGATGTTCGAGATCCGAACACGTGTCCGCCAGACACAGTCCCAGTCTACTGGACACACAGATTCTGAGCCTTCACAGCCACAATTCATCGACGCCGACACTGGTAAACTGATGCTCCGCAAGCGGAAAATCACACCAGAGAGGGGATTAGACTCCTACAGAATACCTCTCAAGCACAAATTGCCAGCAGGGTCGGAACCAGTTCTGTATGAACGATTACAGACCTCCTATCAGGATCTCCAGTCCTTTTCTCCTACGCCTTCAGAGACGGATGCAGTAGAGGACTACATGGGATATGATACCACCTATCCTGGGGATGTCGATCCTGATGAGCATCTACAGGACCCAGATCAGGCATGGGATGACCCTACAGACCAGGGTACCGTGCCAGATACCCAGGACACGCACCTTTACAGCGCCAAGACATCTCCCACAGAGGACACTGCTGCCTTCAATGCCCTCATAGAACGAGCTGCTGCCAATCATGGAGTAGAACTCCATTCTGACACTGTTGAAGAAGACTTCTTAGTGGACACTTTTGCCTCCTCCGAAAGAACTGTCAAAACTCTGCCCATGTTAAAAGGAGTTCTCAAACCTGCAAAGTACATTTTCAAAGAAACAACCAGGGCACGGGTGCTAAACCCCAGGATTGAAAAAAAATACAAGCCTGCGCCCGGAGACCCTATGTACATTAGAGGTCAGTTACCTCTGGACTCCATGGTGGTTGCTAACGCTCACAAACGAGCCCATTCACAGACAACAGGTGATGCTCCTCCCCCAGACAAGGAGTTCAAAGTGCTGGAGACATTGGGCAAAAGAATTGCAGCGCAAGCAGCAAACATCTGGCGCATTGCCAACACACAGGCACTCCTGGCCCGTTATGATCGTTCACACTACGACACGCTAGAATCACTACTCCAGCATTTGCCAGATGAATACAAAGAGGCAGCGGAGCTCCTCATCAGAGAGGGACTACTCCTTACCAATGCATCCATCAAGTGCGCCCTGGATGTTGCCGACACAGCGGCAAGGGCAATCAACACCAGCGTCATGTTAAGACGACACGCATGGTTGAGAATCTCAGGATTCAAGCTGGAGATTCAAAACAACATCCTAAATCAGCCAGTCAATCCCGACTACTTATTCGGCCCGGAAGTTGACACTACCCTAGAAAAAATTATAAGGACACTCACACTGCGAAATAAATGGGGGCTCTGCAGACGCAGCAATTTTGTAGTGGCTCCTTTCGTCGCCCCGGGAATAGAGGAGCAGCTAGAGGCCAGGGGTCACAGCAGCATTACACTAAAGGGGGCACACAGAGTACCTACGATAAAACCAACAGAGGTGGATATCGTGGCTCCAGCACCAAGGGCAGGGGACGTGGTTACGGCAACACCAGATCCTCCCCCAAAACAAACAGTGACGCCCTCTCCCTTCCCCCCGACCACATAACACCTGTCGGGGGGAGACTCCAGCGGTTCCTGTCCACGTGGAAAACCATCACCACAGACAGGTGGGTCAGGGACATTATCCAGCACGGTTACTGTCTCGAATTAACCTCCACTCCACCCAACATACCGCCAAAGCACCGTCCTATGTCCGTAGAGCACTTAGCATTATTGCAGCAGGAAGTGCTAAGTATGCTGCAAAAAGGTGCAATAGAGGTCGTGCCCGTCAACCAGCAGGGGACAGGGGTGTACTCTCTGTACTTCTTAATCCCAAAAAAGGACGGGTCACTCAGACCTATACTAGACCTGAGACCCCTCAACCACTACATTCTCTCAGAGCATTTCCATATGCTCACCCTACAGCAGGTTCTCCCGCTGCTCAGCCAGGGAGACTTCCTAGCCACACTAGACCTCAAATATGCGTATTTCCACATACCCATACACCCATCACACAGGAAATATCTCAGGTTCACTATTCAGGAACATCACTATCAATTCAAAGTTCTCCCCTTCGGAGTGACAACAGCACCCAGGGTTTTCACCAAGTGCCTAGCTACAGTGGCTGCACATCTACGGAGACAACACATTCACGTCTACCCTTACCTGGACGACTGGCTTGTTTAGGCAAAGTCAGCCCAGCAATGTGCCAGCCACATGTCCCTCACCATTCACCTCCTTCACAGTCTGGGATTCTCACTAAATTACCCAAAGTCACATCTCCAACCCGCACACGTACGACAGTACCTGGGCGCGACCATAGACACTCTGGCAGCCACAGCTCAGCCAAATTTGGTGAGGATCAACAACATACAACTGCTGATCTCAAAGTTCAAACCTCAACACTCCCTTCCTGCGCGAGTGTTCATGCAGTTGATAGGCATGATGGCCTCCTGCATTTTCATATTCCCGCACGCGAGACTACATATGCGCCCGCTTCAGGAGTGCTTGGCACGTCAATGGAATCAGGCTCACGGCCAATTAAAAGACCTAGTGTTGGTGAGCGGTCGGGCATACAACTCTCTGCATTGGTGGAATCCACAAAACCTTTGCAAGGGCCGACAGTTCCAAGAGCCTGTTCCACAAATAATACTGACAGCGGACGCCTCTCTCCAGGGTTGGGGAGCTCATGCACTCACTTACACAGTGCAGGGACTATGGACAACGCAACAAAAGAAGATGCACATCAACGTTCTGGAACTGATGGCAATCTTCCTAGCCATGAAGGCATTCAAAGTACACTTGTGCAAAAAGTCGTGTTGATCCGGACGGACAACATGACTGCCATGTACTACATACAAAAGCAGGGAGGAACACACTCTCCACAGTTGTCTCATCTGGCTCAGAGCATGTGGAAGTGGGCCATTCAGAGGAACATCTTCCTCATGGCGGAACACCTCCCCGGCAAGGACAACCACATGGCGGATCTGCTCAGCAGACACAGCCACCAGATGCACGAGTGGGAGCTACATCCGTCAGTTCTCCAACCGTACTTCCAAAAGTGGGGTCATCCAGAGATAGACCTATTCGCCACAAACAAAAACGCAAAATGCCAAAGCTTTGCCGCCAGGTTCCCACATCCACAGTCATAGGGCAATGCGATATGGATGAACTGGTCCGGCAGATTTGCGTACGCTTTTCCCCCAGCGCCACTAATACCTCTAGTGGCACGCAAACTGCGACAACACTCACTGACACTCATCCTAGTTGCTCCCACATGGGCGCGCCAACCATGGTACACCACCTTTCTAAAACTTTCCGTGGTGCCGCATCAACGGCTGCGGATCAAACCCGCACTCTTAACGCAGAACCATGGCGAGATTCAGCACCCAGATCCGCAACAGCTGAACCTGCCAATCTGGCTCCTGAGGTCTTAGAGTTTGGCTATCTAAACCTGCCACCTGACTGTATGGATATCATCAGGGAGGCCAGGAGACCCACTACCAGAGCTTGCTATGCGGCTAAATGGAAAAGGTTTGTCATTTACTGCAACAACAATGACATTGACCCGCTGGACGCATCCATTCAGAACATCGTCTGTTACCTCCTACACCTATACCGATGCAATCTGGCATACAACTCAATACGTATCCATTTAACCGCGATAGCAGCCTATCTCCAAAACAGGCAGCACCTCTCTTTATTCAGAGTGCCTGCCATCAAAGCCTTCTTGGAGGGACTCAAACGAGTAATTCCCCCAAGCCACCCACCAGCACCGGTGTGGAACCTCAATCTGGTCCTCACCAGATTAATGGGTCCACCCTTTGAACCTCTCCATTCATGTGAGATTCATTTCCTCACCTGGAAAGTAGCTTTCTTAGTGGCAATCACTTCATTAAGAAGAGTTGGTGAACTCCAGGCACTAACCATTCAAGAGCCATTCATACAGGTTCACGCAAACAGGGTGGTACTACGTACCAACCCCAAATTCATGCCCAAAGTCATATTGTAGTTCCACATGAATCAGACTATTGAACTGCCTGTTTTCTTTCAAAATCCACAAAATGTCGCAGAGAGAATGCTCCATACACTAGATGTGAAGAGGGCCCTCATGTACTATATAGACAGAACTAAGGACTTTAGGACTTTAGGAAAACAAAACAACTTTTCGTTGCCTTTTCTCCACAACACAAGGGCAACGCCATTTCCAAAGCAGGGATAGCCAGATGGATCGTTAAATGTATTCAAATTTGCTATCAAAAAGCTAAACGCACATTAACGATTCCCCCACGAGCCCACTCAACACGAAAGTTAGGGGCGTCCATGGCTTTCCTAGGAAACATTCCTTTACAGGAAATATGTAGAGCAGCCACATGGTCCACTATACATACATTTACCAAACACTACTGTGTAGATGTACACTCAAAACAGCAGGCAGCTGTAGGACAGGCTGTTCTTAAAACTCTTTTTCAGACTGCTGCAGCCGGCACGGGTAGCCGCCGCTAATGGAGGAACTGCTATGTATTCTATGCACAGATATGAATTCAGCAGCCCACATGCCTCGAACTGAATATGCTACTTACCAGTATGCATCTGTTCTTGGCATGTAGGGCTGCTGACATTCATATCGCCCACCCTCCTCCCCGGCGCCTGTCGCGGCTGCAGCTCTCAGAATTACTGTATAGCATGGTCATCACTTACTGTATCTACTCCATCACTGCCACAATGGCGAAAAACAATCTAAGGATGGAGAGGATGCCCATGCGCACTGTGGTCCAGGGGAGGAGTCCCCTATCTCGTGATACTTCGAAGACTCTTCCAGGACGACAACGTGCAAACATCCGGACCCAACACTAGGCGGCGATCTATGCACAGAAATGAATGTCAGCAGCCCTACATGCCAAGAACAGATGCATACTGGTAAGTAGCATATTCATTATGCACGGCAACATCGCTTTTTCGCACATGCGCTCTCAGGGTGATGCACCCCACCCCTCCCGCAGAACCGCCCTCAACAGGTGTCTGTAGGGCAGCGCTGCCCGTAGGTTCAGGCCTAACTTATGGTCTTTAAAATTAGACAGAGATGTGACTGAATGAGGTCAAAGATCGCATCATAACACATGGCAATGTCGCTTATTCGCACATGTGCAGTCTGGCTGATGCATCCCATCCCTCCCGCAGCACCGCGCTGAAGAGGTATCTGTAGGGCAGCGCTGCCCGCTGGCTCAGGCCTACAGTACAGTCCAGCAGGTCTTTAAAATGAGACAGAGATGTGACTGAATGAGGTCAAAGATCACAACACATGGAAATATCGTTTGTTTGGACCTGCGCAGCTAGGCTGAAGCACCCCACCCCTCTCGCCGTAGCGCGCTCAATTGGAGGCCCTGTGCACCCAGACTGCTCTGCTTACCTTCTGTCATTGTTGTGTGAGCAAACACTATGGGCAGCAGTGCTCACAATTCAGATAGAGTGTTGATTGCAGGAGAGTGTACACCTCATGGATCCCTTGCGTAGAAGACTGGCAGTAGGGCCCACAATTTAGAGCCCGTGTTGATTGGCAGGATGGAGTGCACCTCATGGATCCATTTCTTTTTTTTATTGCGCATTGTGATATGTGAGGTGGATGCGGCAAATCATTTGAGGTAGTGTGGAAGAAGAGGGACGTGTGGCGTTGTGGTTATCCTATTTATACATACGCAAAGTGGGCTGGGCTTGCGTACGCCAGGCCAGCGTAGGGTTGTGAATAATTATTCTGGGGACTTGGGCGTTGTTCAGTTCCTGCCTGGCCAGGAATTGTACTTATGTATTTGTATTTGTATTTGTGGGGGTATTTGTAAAGCGCGGCGTTCGCTCCGGAGGGAGCATCTTGGCGCTAAGTGTTCTTGATGGCCGGTCTGGGAACAGAGCGGTATTAGATGGCTGCTTTAGTGAGATCGTCGGTAGTTTTGACCTCTGAGTGTGCAATTTAGATTAGTGTAGCATGTGTCGGGAGGGCGGAAATTATCATTAATGAGATGGCATGTGATCTAGGATGTGCAGACTGCGCGTGGCTGATGATGCTCCTTAGAGCCAGCAATACCCAGGCCGAAAGGCAGCACAATAATGTGCAGACACACACACACCAGGGGCATCGTGTAACACATATTTGTTTTTTGATAGAACGTTTGTGATGCATGGCAATCACACGTGGAAGGCTAATGTACAGAGCATGAGTATTGATCAAGATGATCGTTGCATGTAGTGTGTAGTATAAGATATGTGTATACAGGAAAACACTTTTCAAAAAAGCTTTCTAAGCAGAAGAGGTGTCTCATCAAACGCTGTAGAGAGAATGAGTAAAATGGGTGGGGGTCTTACAACTGTTATAATGGGAAATGTTATGAACCAATCAAATGCTTTTTTTTAAGGTCACATGGCAATCGCGCACCGAGCGCGCAAGGAGGCCGCACCCGACGCAATTTTGACAAAATATATTTATCATAATATAAGTTTATTACAGTTAGAAATATATAAATGTTTAAAATAATTTAGATTTTCGCGTGCTCTCATATACTGTTTAAAGTTATTTAGATATACTTTTGAGGATAAAAAAAAAAGGGAATGGCGTACCCGGCGCGATACTATACGTCTGTGACGTAACACAGGGCCTGGCAGCGTGTACTCGTCGGATACCAAAGTAGTACCTGGGGTGACTTCATGCGTATATGATGTTACACGGGATGCAGTGCCACAAACTCGTCGGATACGAAATGCGCATCATTTACGAGATTAGCAATATGGCGGATAGGATTCGTGTGGTGATGGAGCTTGGTATGATACCGGTATGGGAGTGCAGTTTTCTCCCCAAAATAAAAAAAGATATATATATTTTTGGGGGAAGATATAAAACATTACATGATTTTTAAAGTTAAAAACAAGAAGTATAATAGAGTTCCAAAATATTAAAAAATATAATAGAAAAAATATAGGTTTCATAAATATTAAAATGAGATTAATATTTAAAAAACCTTTGAAATTCACTGAAAAAAACATAGGTTTTACAGACATTATAGTTAGGAATTAGCATTTAAAAAACCTTTGAAATTCACCCCAAAAAAACATAGGTTTCTGGGACGTTACAGTTGAACATTTGACTCCTATAAAACCAGAGAAATTCGCCTGTTATGGTTAGTTGAGCTAACTATAACTCGCGCTCCTGCAATGCACTGCTGATGATGTCACATATTACATCACTCATGGCATGGTCAGTGACATCACTGATGACATCACTCATGACATCATCCACGTGACAATCTGATGCACATACTGATGCTCTAATATAAACTTTGATACACCCATTCTAAAATGCTGACTACTATTTTTGAAACCATACACAGAAGAATGCCATATACTACATAGCACTCACTATTTCCTAGGTCTACACACACATCCAGTCACTTATACATGTAGTTACTCATCAATAGAGGACTAGAATATGCACTCATACATCTATACATGCAGTCATACGCTGCCACTCATCCATAGAGTTACTCACACGCCTAGTCAGTAATACAAATAATGAATCACATACCCATTTAATCATGTATACAGTTATACACACCAACTTCTTTATTTTTAGACATACCACATCACTTATTTATACAGATACTAACACATATTTACTGTCTTATACAATCACTGATATAAGCAGACACTTATTTATACAACCACTCTTGAAATAACTTAGTCTCACGTATACTCCTTTATATACTCCAACACTCGCATATAGTGGCTTAAAACATATGTAGTTAGTCACAGATATACCAGACATTTATTCACTCACCAACACACCCATAGACACACTAACTCACCCATACAGCCCTTTCCAGATGCACTTTTTAATCCATACAACCACTGTATCACCCACTCAGACATCTGTGCACAGACTCATACACCCACCCACCCACACAGACACTCAGGGACCCATACAGATACTCAGACAACACATCAATAACCTATATAGACACTCGTGTAGGTATTCAGCAACCCATGCAGTTGCTTACACACCAATGGAGAGACTAATACAGACTTTAACACAGTTTAGTCAGTAACCCATGCATTCAGTAAGACGCGTTCAATCACTCACTTATACAGTCACATCCATACAAAATAATTCCTTTAGGCACTTGTAAATGCATTCATTCGTCAATACACCTTGGCATATATATATAAAACACATTTACATTTTATGGAAACACACATTCACTGGATGATGTCATGAGTGATGTCATCAGTGATGTCATTTGAGATGTCATCAGTGATGTCATCAGTGATGTCACTGACCATGTCGTGAGTGATGTAATATGTGACATCATCAGCAGTGCATTGCGGGCGCGCGAGTTATAGTTAGCTCAACTAACTATAACAGGCGAATTTCTCCTGATTTTATATGAGTCAAATGTTCAACTAACTATAACGTCCCTGAAACCTATGTGTTTTTTTAGTGAATTTCAAAGGTTTTTTAAAAGCTAATTCCAAACTAGAACGTCTGTAAAACCTATGGTTTTTTTAATGAATATATATAGGTGTGTGTATACGTGTGTGTGTGTGTATATAAGTGTGTGAGTGTATACATGTGTGTGTGTATACATGTGTATATATATGTTTGTGTGTATACATGTGTATATATATAAACTGTGAAAGGTTGTGGACAACGGCAGTCACAGTAACCGCACTTCCTGTTAAGTTCCCTTTGAAAGAAAGTCAACACTGTATCCAGATGAGTGTGCACATACAACCCCAGCACCTGCCGTCGTTGGGTGCCCGCTGCTAGGCAGAGAGAGAAACCAAAGAAGATTGGAGTGGTGCACTACTTCAGAGTAAAGACGGTCCTTCAATAAATCATTTAGTCTCTTAATCTTTTCTCAGCAAATTCTTTATTTTTCATATGCATCCAACAGTAAAAAATGTACCAGCCAACGCGTTTCGTTCATATACAATGAACTTCTTCAGGGCATAGAATGAAGTAAGAAGGTGGGGGAAGGACGGTTCCAAATTTTCCCTGGTGTTTAGTTGGGAGCTAAGTAACCGCTCCATCCAAAAACGTGGAGTCGTAGCAAAAGATGAGATATCTGCACAAATTAATGTGTCTGCGTAGTCTTCCTTGATAAGGGCCAGCACTCGAACGATCTGAAAAAGGCTGGCCCTGCCGTCGGCTTCGTGCGAGAATGGGCTCATTTTTTGGACAACAGGAACATTGGGATGAAGGAGCACAATTGTATGCTAAATGAGATGACAGAAATGTGTCTGTGTAATAACTATTTTTCTTTTGATCAGGTCATATATCAACTACTTGGAGGGGTGGCTATGGAGGGCATGTTTCTCCCCCAGCTAGTCATGTCTTCATGTTAGCTGGTGGGAGAGATGTGTACTCATGGTCCAACACAAGGACTGGTACAGATATGTTAAACACTACTGGCGTTACTCAGATGATATCTGTTTATTTTGGGACGGAACAAAAGAAACTGCACTTAAGTTTGTCAAAGCCATTAATTCTAATGAGTTCAATCTGAAATTTACTGCCACAATAGTGTAGAATTTTTAGATGTTCTAGTATATATCAACGAGAACAGTATCCATACCAAACTTCATTGAAAACAAACTGCCGGTAATTTGATTTTACATGCAGAAAGCTCTCACCCTCGTCATCTGATTAAGAGTATACCTTATGGCGAATTTGTGCATATCCGCCGAATTTGCAGTCTAGACACAAATGTACAAACATGTCAGCAAGAGGCCCTCTCTAGATTTCTGGACAGGGATTATAAGTTGTCCCAATTGATTATGGCATTGAAAAAAGCCAATGACAGCTCTAGAGATGAATTGCTTCACCCAAAGAATGTACTGCCTCTGCTGAGGTAGTGCCTCATGCAGACAATTACGTTGAAACAGGTAATGTCAGACTTATAACCACTTTCAGTATACAGGAACAGAAGATTCGTAAAATTATTTATTCTCAATGGCCAATAATACTTACTGACATGACACTAGGTTCCATTTTACCTAACATCACATTCAGGAGGGCACCCTCGATGAGGGATGCGTTAGTGAAATCAAGCCCTGAAATTATACCTAAAAGCATTTGGCTTGTTACTAAAGGTTTCCATAAGTGTACCTCATGCAGTGCTTGCACTTTTGCAAGCAACTTAACACACTATGTGACGGCATTCAGTAACAAAAGAATAGAAATTAAGTAACACCTCACTTGTCGCACCGAATTTGCCATTTACATTCTTCGGTGCACCTGTGGCCTTGCTTACATAGGGAGCACTAAGCTCCCTGTCTACAAACGAATCCTACAGCATATCAGGGCGATTGTGAATTCAGATTCCAGCTATCCAGTTTCCAGGCACTTTAAATTAGTTCATCAGAATAAATTGAAAGATCTGTCATATTCTGTTTTAGGTGCCGTTCCCATCCCCGGACGGGGAGGGAACCGAGAAAAAAGTCTGAGGCAACTGGAATCGCACTTCCTTCTAGCCCTCGATACTAAAATGCCGAATGGCATGAATACTAGTGAGGACATGCATAACTTCCTGTAATCATTTCATTCTGTATTCTATTTTACTTCTGACGTCAATCTGTGTAATTTTTTCATGTCTTTCCATCTGATCAGAGATATATATATGTATGGTTGTATGAAATCAGTTCAATATACTGTGTCAAAGTTTGTGCACATTTTAGGATAATGAACTCATATCTGCTCGTATGTTACATATCTTAATTGCTCAATAATTTTGAAATGGTATTTTTAGGATTTTCAGCATTGGCACTTTATTATTCAGGCTTAAATGAATGCTGCTATTATTATTTAGGATGCACAACACTTACTTTGCACATGGTTATGAATTTTGCACTTTATTTGTTGTAGGTAAGACTGGTTTTATGTGTATCATGTGTGACTTTATATCTGATATCATTAATTTTCATGGGATTGTTTCCAATACATGTACTGGTCGTTGCTGTCATGAGAAATAGTGACCACTGTTAGGTCTGATTAACTGAATGATTCAGTTCATATACAAAGTTGCTATATACTGATTTTACCTAGCTGCTATCCGATAATATCCTATTTAGGATATTAAAATAATTATGCACTTGCACTTTTTTTTTTTAAACAAATATTATTTGTCAAATGCATGTACAGCAGAGCTCTATAACCCAGAAGCTTCCGTAGCATCAGTGAACCATATCCTGACTTTGACAGTTTTCTCATGTAATAACGAAAAAGGAATAATGAAGGGACATGCATATAAAATACAACAGAAAACACCCCCCACCCCACACCCCATCGCACTGTCAACCCAGCAAGATCAGCAAGTATGATCGGAGCTACAGTTCTACCCTCGCTAGGAAACATTTCCCAGAGACACCATGCCACCCGGTACACGTATAATACAGGCCCCCCCAAGACAAGGAAGGAGATGACTACAACCCACACAATCCCGGCGCTGGAATGGGCTCCAATTCCAATCCCCTGTAATCCGCCCAGCGCTTTCAGATTTTATAATGTTTACATGGGCATCCCCGTGCTATAAAAATGGGGGCCTCAAGGCTCATACAGAGATCCAGTCCTGCCTGCCACACTGAGACGGAGGGTGCGGCCGTCGCCTTCCAAGCCCTCGCAATGTCGCGCTTGGCAAGGGTAAAGCCCAGGAGCATCAGGTGGCGCTTGTAGACGTTGCCCCCTATATCATCCATAACATGCAGGAGCACTAATTTAGGAGACCGAGGGAGATCCCAACCCAGAACCTCTGAGAGGCATACCAGTACACCCCGCCAAAACCTACTTAGCGCAGAACAATCCCATATAGTATGGAGCAGAGAACCCTCTTCATGCAAGCAGTGGAGGCATTTCGGGGACGCCACCAAGACCAGTCCTGTACAGTGTGACTCTAGTAAAATATACCCTATGGATGTATTTAAACTGGATGAGTCGAAGGCTCATAGCAATAGCCGCCCCACGTGGGGAGGCCAGGGCCACCGTCCAGTCCTCCTCCTCAAGGGAGCCCACATCCTCCTCCCATGCCCCACGGAGACGCTGTAAAGATGGGGAGCAGTGTGTAACCAGGGACTGGTGAATTTTAGATATCTTATGGTCTTGCAGGTCCCCCATGAAAACTTTCGCCTCTACCGGACTGAAGTCGGCCAACTCCTCCAGGCCCACCAAGCTAGGGGAGAAAGCAGGCCGAAATTGCAAATATTTAAAAAATTGTGTACACGGCATTTGAAAGTCCTTCTGCAAGCCCTGAAACGATTTCAGGACGGGTCCCCTCATGACATCCCCTAGGGTGGAGATCCCAATCGCATCCCAATCTTGGAAGCCAGGCAAGGCCGCCAACTACGCCGGACGTCCATTTTGCCAAAGCGGCGTCTCTCGAGATAGGCGATTCCACCAGCCCATCCTCCGCAACGCCTGCCGCCAAACCTGAAACACCAGCTGTGTCACACTCGGCAGAGAACGCCACAAGGGCGCAGAATAGAGGAGCGTATGTAGTGACTGATCACCCATCAAACGGCGCTCCAGGGTATACGCTGGATCCGACCTATCGATATACCACCATTCATTAAGAACCAACAGGTGTGAGGCCATATAGTACAAAAGAATGTCAGAAGTAGCGAGTCCCCCACAGTACGTGGATTTAAAGCAAGTACGGAGAGACACCCTAACTACCCTCCCCCCAGCCCAGAGAAACTGGCCCAAGGCTGCATTAACCTGACGGAACCAACACGAGGAAATAGGATAGGGAAGGTTTTGCAACTGGTACAGCAAGCGGGGAAGAGAGACCATTTTGAAGATGGCCGAGCGACCATATATAGATAGGGGCATGTGGGACCAGACTCTAAGATCGTCACGCACCCTGTTCCACACCGGCACCAAGTTCCTTTCCCAGGCAATCTACTGCGCGTCTGAGAGGAACACACCTAAATATTTCAGCCCCCCACGCACCACCTGCACCGCGGAGGCCCAGGCACCGGGGTCAGCCCCTCCACCCAAGACCCACAGGGTAGACTTTCGCTCATTCATATAAAGGCCAGTAGTCTCCCCAAACACCTGCATGATGCGCAGCAACAGCGGGCCAGTCCTATCCAGCTGAGTAAGAAAGAACAGCACATCGTCCACATATAAGGCTATACGATCAGACAGTCCGTTGGCCCATTCAAGCCCAGCCACCTGCGCACACCCATGCAGCCAGAGGCTCCATTGTCAGGGCAAACAAATATGGGGACAGGGGACACCCCTTCCTGGTGCCTCGACCAATGGGAAAGACCGACGAGACAGAGTCCGCCACGCACACAGACGCTGTTATGTCTGTGTAAAGTAAATAAGGCCGCGCGTACCCCCAAACTCCTGGCTGTCGCGATTGCTGTATGGGCTCTACGAATATTATGGCGGGTCGCCCGCTGGGGCATAAACCCGGCCTGGTCCGGATGAACAATAGACAATACATGGGGACGGAGGCGATTAGCAAGCGCCTTGGCCTCAACGTTGAGAGGAGAAATGGGATGATAAGATGCATGGTGTTCGGGAGGCCTGCCGGGTTTGTGGAAAACCACCACCTCATCATGCCGCCAGTCTCTGGGCAAACGACCACACTCCCTAGCCTCTTCCACGACCTTACAATAATGGGGACCAAACTGCTGGAAGTACCGTTTAAAGAATTCATTCGGGAAACCATTGGGACCCGGCGCCTTACCAGGCCGCAGCTCCTGGAGAGCAGAATTCAGTTCATCTGCCGAGAATGGGCGGTCAAGGTCTGCGCTTACCTAGTCAGTCAGAGTTCTGGGCGGGAGATCATCCAAAAATCGGCCAATAACCTCTGCCGACAGACATTCTCGGGGACCATAGAGGTCCGCATAGTAGACCGCGAAACTTTCTACGATGGCCGACGGATCCGAGATCGGTATTCCATCGGAACCGACAATACCCGGGAGGACCAGCGAGCCCGTCACCCCTTAGCACAATCTATGTAAGAGTTTGCTCGACTTGTCCCCTCACTGATATATCCTGCAGCGGGTTGCCAGCCATGCCTGGCAGGCTTCATCTAGCAAGAGGGACGAGTAATCCTGTTGCACCAGCGACAACTGACGGCGGACCAGCCGCCCCCCTTCATCTCTACTGCGCTTCTAGGTTCAAGATCTTCGCCTCTGCCCGAATGAGAGATTCCTGCGGACCCTGCGTGCCGCCGCACAGAAGGAGATGTCCACCCCACGAAGTGTGGGCTTCATCGCCTCCCACAGAGACACCGACACCGTTCCCATATTGTGCGACAAATACTGGTCTATGGCATCCCCCATGTGTTCCCTATACTCTGTCTTTTGGAGATTCGATGTGGATAGGTGCCACTGGAAAGGTCCGCGCGCAAGGCCAGCACGCAGTGTAATGGCCACAGGTGAGTGATCAGAAAGCCCCCGAGGGAGAATGTCAGCCTCCACCACCCTGCCAGCATCCCCCCGAGACACAAAGATATAATCAATACGAGAGAATGAGTCGTGGACCGCCGAGAGATAGGTGAACCCCGGAGTCTCACCATGCAACCGACACCATGGGTCATCCCCATTCTGGCCCACTACGAGGGAATGAAGCTTGGTGGAATTGCGAACCATCGGGGTCCTGTCGGGCCTCCACCTGTCAAGAGCAATATCTAACACATCGTTCCAGTCCCCACCAACCACTGCCAGTCCCTCTGGGATATCTGTCCACACGGTCACAAGCTTCTCTACAAAACCCCAGGACAGCGGCGGTGGAGCATAGACGCTACCCAATATCATGGACTCGCCGCTCAACGTACCCTGGAGGAAAAGATATCTGCCCTGTGCATCACCCCACGTTCTAATGTGAATATAAGGGACTCGTCCGTGGATCAAGACTGCCACTCCCCTTGACCCCCGCACAAAGCCCGCATGAAACCTTTGGATATATCCGAAGTGCTTTAGTCCCCATAAGGTGTGTCTCTTGTAGCATCAAGATATCAGCACTGGCGTGCTTAGCCTGCTTAAGGATAGCTCCGCGCTTAATCTTATCTAGCGCCCCTCAGAGATTCCAGCTCAAAATGCGCAGGGAGCCCGAGGAGTCTAACGATCTAGCCGCAATGGCGGCCATACCAAAACATCAGACACATGAAGAGCCCTGGTGGCCCAGGACATGTAACATAGCACGGCCCGTCCTGCAATTGAACAGTGCGATGAAAGAACAACAACAATTTCCCTGAACAACCCAACCAACCCCCTACCCCCACCCTATACCTCGAAAACAGCAAAGTACCTGTCGCGGCAGGCAGAGCAGGCAGACCCCAACAGAAGGTACCACCCCTCACCCGCCAATGGATCCCCAAACTACAGCCCATCGTCCCCTAGCCCCTATCCCCGTCTGGAATAACCAACCGAGATACTGGCCCTCATCGGGCTCCTCTGGCCACTACTAACATCTCTAAGAATCGTAGATGCACATGCACAGAAATTAATCAGTCAGCTGGTGCCGCTTGATCCAAAGCAGATCCCACACGTGACGGAACATCGCTGGATTTGGACCGCCTCTTGGACCTGGAGCGGCGAGACCCCCTCACCCGGCCACCAGGCACGTTCCGGACCACTCCGCTCGAGGGTGAGTCAGATTCTCTCCTGGGCAGAGAGTGGGGGCGCAGCCGCACCGTCTCGTCCGTCCAATGGAAGACCTCCTCCGGGGAGTCAAAAAAGTATGTGCGGGAACAATAGACAACCCGCAGCCTGGCCGGGTAGAGCAATTCATACGGAAGTTTGAGTTCTCGCAGGCGGGCCTCCGCTGCGAGGAATGATTGCCGCTGTTGTTGGGTCTGTTTAGTATAGTCCGGGAATATCAGGATACGGGCATTATTATACTGCAAAGGTTCTTGGGCCCTGGCTTGCTTCAGGATCACATCCCGATCGTGATAATTAAGTAGTTTCGCAATCACTGGCCTCGACCCAGCCCCTGGGGGAGGCTTCTGCATCAGGGCCCTGTGTGCACGCTTCACCACAAAGCATTTAGACAAGGAGTCGGGGGTAGCCAGCTCTCCAGCCACTGGGTGATAAACCTCTCTGTTTCCAGACTCACACCCCTCCGGAAAACCAACAAAGCGGAGGTTGTTGCTCCACGCCCTGCCCTCCGCATCCTCCACCCTGGACGCCAAACCCCGCTGAGCAGTCTCCAGAGAGGCCACTCGTTGTTGCAGGGTTGTCACCACATCCTCCACTCCATAGATCCGCGTCTCAGTCTCAGTGATGCGTGCCGCCGCATTTCACAGGTCCTGGCGCAGCAACATAACGCCTGAACCCACCGCCCCTGTTTTGGCATCCAGGGCGTCCCTGGATTGGGTAATTGCCGCCAGGAGGGCGGCATTGTCTGGAACATTACCCTGGGCCCCACCCGCCGCCACCGCGGAGCCCCCAGTGCCAGCAAATTTGTCCAGCGTACTTTTCTTGGAGGACCCTCCACCGGTTTTGTCTCTCGTCATGGTGGGCCGGGCATACCTTCGTGACCGCCCTTCCCAATAGGCAGGCACTATCACTGTTCACCCTGGTAGGGTAGCATAGGTAGCACAGGGGCGACACTACTGTCCGGCAGCGGTCAGTGCAGCTTGATCCAACTGCCGATGTGGCCGTCAAGGTGCCCTCGCCAATTGTCCCTAATCCCCGTGCGCCAAGGGGCACCGCTCCACTCCGCCCGGCAACGATCCCCAGGTGGGTGAATGTCAGTGTCCAACAGTGACCCTGCGGGCGATGGGGGTTCTGCCAGGGCGTCCCAGAAATCACCGCCCGGGCTCCAGTATCACAGTATGCCCTAGAGCCTGGGCCCTCAATGGTAGCCCACACAGAGCCACAGAGAGGCCCCCGGGAACGAACAGGATGCGCCCCAGGGCCACCCAAGGGACCCAGAAGATTTTGCATGCCGCAGTCGCCAACCTGCACCTCCACACGGTCCGACAGCACCGCCGAGCCCCCACACAGACCTGGAGAAGAAAGGGGGGAGGGCAGGGAACCTGACCCACCCGTAGAAAGCAGGCCACTACCACCGGTCCACCGCAGCACACCCCTGGGCCCAGCAGGGGATACGACCACTTACCCCGTGTCGCCCGGGTCCTCCCCGCAGCCAGATCTGGCTGCCGAACAGATAGGAGCGATCTTCCGTGAAAGCCGGGAATCGCCGGAGGCACAGAAGGGTGAACCGCGAAGGACGGGCCAACCTCCGCAGCCCGGGGGCCACGCACAAGGCCCTGGCTCCCGGCTACCAGATGTCAAACCAAGCAAAGCCCCAGGCAGGGAAGGCCTCTGCCGACCGCCGACACCACCATGCTAGGCACAGGTACCAAGAGCTCCACAGCTGGCGGGCCCAAAATGGTGGCAACATCAGAAAACGCCTCCCTGGTCGCCTACACCCTCCCCCTCGGTCCGACTGACCACCGAGCAATGAGGGGGGGGCCCTCCGCCACACAGGAAACCCCGCCAGCAATCGGGGTGGAGCAGGTTGACTCACTCCGCGCCACCAGTGGGGGGCCGCACCATCCGTAACCGCTCCGCCGCTGCAGGATCCACCAGCTGGCCCGCACTCGAGGCCGCGGTCTCCGTGCCGCCCACAGGGTCGATCTCCGTCACACTGCCGCTGCAGGATGCAGCACCGGCCCCCAAACACCGCCAACAAGCGTCGCCGCGTCTCCCCACCTCCGGACACAGCAGGCGGCGGGTATCGTGGCCAGAGGAGCAGGATCAGTGGAGGATTAATGAAGGGCTGGACGGAGCCTACTTAGAAGACGTCCGCCATGCTGGCATGCGAAGCCACGCCCCATGCACTTGCACTTTATTTTACTAGGCAGTAGTTGGTACAATATAAAGACTGAGGATTACTTTAGCATTTGCACTTTATATGTATGCTCGAACCATCTGCTTTTTAAAATTATTGAGCACTTTGATGACCGGTCTACCCTGTATTTAATGACATAACTATCAGCAAGTATTTTATTTCAATGTATCCAGTACTGTATTTTTGCATATTTGCACAAATGAGGTTCTTTCTCCATCTCATATTTCAGAGAATTAGTGGTTAGATTATGTGTCCAACTTGAAACAATATGGGATTCTTGATAGTTGAAGCTTTAGCTGCTTATCAGTCTGTCTTTTAACTTTGTTGCCACGTTTTTTTCGAAGGTTATTTGTGCACCTTTCTGTATTTTTTGTAATTAATGAGTTTCTTGATCACGAGACGTGTCATGTGATCAAGCTCGCGTGATGCGAGCGAAACGCGTCATGGCTGGCACTATGCCTGGTTATCTTGTGGAGACTATGTCAGAATAAATTTCACTGCTTTTGCACAGTCCAAATTTGCTGTGATTATTTGGAGCAACGAGGTCTGTGCCTGGGTTTACTGCTGAAAAGTGCCAGGCCAGGGTTTGGAGTTGGATATATGTATATATGTGTGTGTATCATTTCCGGAGCACCGAAAAAACTGCTTCCTGATGCTTGGCCCTGGTCCGAAGGAGGGGGGTCTGTTGATTACCGAGGAAGCAATCCCGGTAAATTAAATGCCGAAAGGTTCGCCGCATAGATACCAGAACTCCCAAATCTCTTGGAATCCGGAACAGACGATAACAGACCCAGCTGTATGTGCAAAGTGAGTTTTTTAATCGTAGCTCAGCATGCCTGCCATGACGCGTTTCAGCCTACCAGAGGCCTTGTTCACATAGCGCCTTGTGAGTAGTATGCCAATATTTAAAGTGCAAGGTGCAAAGTAACACACAGCGTGATTGGTTGACTACACCAACATATGGACATAGAAGAAATTTCTACCATGCAAGGATATGTAACAATTTAGTACACAGCACTACAATAAATAGCTTAAAATACCTCATATTAAGAACACGCTATTTGTGCAAGTAATAAGTTATTTTAAAATTCAAGCAGTAAAAAAGATTTTTAAAATATTATAAAAATCCCATTGAACATAGTGCAAACATTATTGTGCAAAATATGCAAAGAACAATAAAACCCAAGTGGGTTTAAACTAACACAGTGAACACATCAGGCTGATTTATATCATAGCATATTACCCTAAACTCAAAATAGGACACCAAATGATTGTCATCTATATGTAATACACATGTGGAGGGACAGGCATGACAAATAGTTTGGGGTACCTAGTATAATGATGTAACTCATATCTTGTGTTCACAGATGGCACTTTATACTGTTGGTCACACTGTTTGTAAATGGAAGACTGCTAAAATATTATGGGTGCTGCAGTTGCATGTGTAAAAAATCACTGTATGCCTAAGTGGGCAACATAGAGATAGTCCATATATATAACCATAAAAAGTGTTGGTGCGAATAAAGTGCAAAAAGTGCATAGAATAATAAAAAGTGGTGTTAAAAGTTTCATGGATTCGAGGGGCAAAGCCAAAGTTTTATGATATGTTAATTGAGTACAGCAATGTAGAAATAGGGGCCCTGTTTACAAGCAAGTACAGAAGTCTTCGCTGGAGTTTAAACCCAGTGGCGCCTTGGTATCAAGTTCAAGGATGTATTTAGTTTCCAGAGCACGCAAGAGGGCTTCCCGGTTACCTCCTCGTCTGAGTTGTTTTTAAAACACTACGAGGGGATTTATCAAGCATCTGAAGGGGCTACACCTGACTCGATCACAAAATTTTTACAGACACTTGCAATACCTAAAATAGATGCTGAGGGTAAGAATTATCTTACACAGGATTTTACTTTATTAGAATTAGATGAAGTGATAGAGTCCTTCCCCAATTGCAAGGCTAACGGCGAGGATGGCCTCCCCATTGAATTTTTAAAAAAATTTGGGGGAATATTACGAAAGGAATTTTTGATACTAATTAATAATCTACTTCAAGGGAGCCCCCCGCCGGATTCCTTCCATACAGCGGTGGTGGTCAGTATTTTAAAAAAGTGAAAAGATAAGGAAAATATAAACTCATATAGACCGATTAGCCTTTTAAATACAGACTACAAAATTTTTACAAAACTTTTAGCAAATCGATTAAATAAAATTGTAGGATCTCTGGTAGCTCATGATCAGTGCGGCTTTATCGCAGGCAGGCATCTCAATTCCAACACTACTTTTTTATTAGAGGCACTAGATTATTTTAATACGAATAAGGTGGAGGCTCAAATTTGGTTTTTGGATGCGGAGAAAGCCTTCGATCTAGTGTCCTCGGATTGTCTGTTTGCAATTCTGAGTAGTTTTAATTTCCCGAATGTTTTTATTTGTATTTTACAAAATTTGTATAAAAACTCTAGGGCACAAATTATCATCAATAACACCGATATTGGGTCCTGTGCGGTTACTAGAGGTACGCGACAAGGATGCCCCTTGTCGCCAATTCTGTTTGCATTATTTATTGAACCTCTGGCGATCGCAATCAGGAATATTAAAGCCGACACTGCCCCAATTTTAGGTATGACAAATATAAAATTATATGCAGATGATATTGCCCTTTTTATTGACTCTAAACCCTCAAGCCAATTCAAGATTTTAAAAATCTTTTCTGATTTTCAAAAGCTAGGGGGCTATAAAATTAATGTAAACAAAACGGAAATTATTCTACACAACTGCACTATAGACACCTTAGCTCCTGAGTTCAGGAAGATATATAACACGGATCCAAAGAGATATCTTGGAATACTCATATCCGCCAGCCCAGATGATCTTTTTTCACTTAATTTTGTACCTTTATTAAATAAGGTGGGCTCTCTTTTAGACCGCTGGAATTTACTTCCCCTGTCTCTTCTGGGGCGGTCATCGCTAATTCGAATGTCCGTGTTACCCCTTTTCAATTTCCTTTTTAGTGCAATTCCCTGCCCAATCCAGGCATCTTATTTTAAAAAAATAGAAGCTTTGATCTCCTCTTTCCTATGGGCAAAAAAATCTCCCAGATTAGCACTGAGCACTTTATATTTATCATCTGCACAAGGAGGACTGTCCCTCCCAAATTTCAGAGAATACTATTTCGCGTCCTTTGCACATTATAGTCACAGGTTTTTTTTTTTTTAGACTCCCATGAGACAGATAATTTTTTTATGAAAAGGATGTTGCTTGAATTGAAAATCTACGATCCGGTTAGAGACACGAAAGATCCCAAAAAAGTTCGCTATAAATCCCTCCAGTGGATCTTTAAGGTGAAAACGCAGTTTTTTAAATTTTATGACTTGCCTATTTTTAGCAATAAGACAAATTTAATAAATCTTAGCTTGGGAGACGCTCGTTGCTTGGACCAAAATATATTAACTCTTTGGAAGGAGAACGGTTTTGAGAAAATTGAAGATTTCCTCCTGGGAAATAGATGGAAATCTTGGGACGAAATACACACCCAGTTAACTCATTCGCACTTAATGCTGAACTGGTCCTTTATTAGAATAAATCTAAAACTCAGAGAACTTAATATAGCAAATTTATCCAATAAAGAAAATATTTCCACTATCTTTAATAACAAAATTCAAAAGAAAATGAGTATCTGGGTCAAAATTTTAAAAGAAAGCAAGGCCCAGGACCCTTACAGCAAGTTTTCTGAAAGATGGAAAAAGAGGGAAGATATTACAATCAATCATCAGGTATGGGACAAAATAAATAAATTCAATAAAACCATTTTTCGCGGAGCAAATTTTAAACGTATGCAATTTTTCAACAAATGGTTAATATATAGAACCCCTTCCTTCCTACATAATATTTTCCCCCAAGTAGCCAACAAATGCTTCCGATGTGATGAAAAAGGCACTTGGAAACACATTGTCTGGGAGTGCCCAAAGATCCAGGTTTTATGGAAGGAAATAGAAAAATATCTTTCAATTATTCTTAAAACTAATATTGTATTTGATGACCTTATTCCCCTTCTAGGCTGCTCTCCTATTCACACCCAACATGATGAGTCCCTCTTTATAGCTTCCTTAATAGCTAAATCCCTCATATTACAGTCCTGGAAAACAGATTCTGTTCCATCCTTCCAGGCATGGAAGTCCAAACTATTCCAAATCCAGAGTAGGGAAAGAAATTACTCTCTTAGATCAGGGGCTCTCAAAAAATATGCTAAAAATTGGAGTGTGTTCGATTCTTAAAATTGTCTTGCTATTACTTTATGGGATGTATACTTCTTCTGCGAGAACATCTTTTAGCCTATATGTCTAGTGTGTTCGTCTGGACTTCGCACGTGTCACTTTATAAATTAGTTCTGTAATATCAACTGAGAAGACGTCCACTGTATTTAAATGCTTCATACTGTTTTCATTATATCAAAATCTTTTGATTATTGATGACAGTCTTTTTTATAATCCTGCACCCTTTTTTTTTTTTTTATATAATTTAAATGTTAAAATGACAATTTGTAAGAATATTGCTGTTATTTCTTCTCTCATACTGTATTAATTGGCCTTCAACGGTATCTTGTTTTCAGTTTTTCTGCATTGTTATATTTGAACTCTCAATAAAAATTAAAAATAAAATAAAAAAAAAGGATGTATTTAGTTTCCAGAGCACGCAAGAGGGCTTCCCGGTTACCTCCTCGTCTGAGGGGCAACACTGAGTCGATGACAAAATATTTTAGAAGCTCACTCTTGTTGTCATGGTATTCCTTGAAGTGACGAGCCACTGGGTAGGATGCATCACTCCACTGATTGCCCTAATGTGCTGGAGTATCCTTTTGTGGACCTGCAATATGGTACTACCAACGTATTGCAGGCCACACGGACACTCCAGCACATAAATAGCAAAATCCGTTTTGCATGTGAACATCCTATAGATGAGTCTCGGGGCATCACAGAAAGGAATCATGTATTCTGTTTTATTGACACCATGTCTGCAGGCTTTGCAACTGGTGCATCTTCTGAAGCCCTTGCTGGAATTGAGCCATGATTTATTAATGACTAACTCAGGACTAGTTTTAACTAATGAATCGCACATAGACCGTGCTTTCTTGAATGTAATCTCAGGGGTAGCTGCCATTAGATCCCCAGTGACAGGGTCATTACGTACCAGGCTCCAATTTTTCTTAAAGATTTTCCGAAGGGCCTGGTGCTGGCGATTGTAAGTTGGAATTAGTCTAGAAGGCTCCTTACCATGCGCCAATTCAGCATTGATTGTTTTGTTTTCCAAGACAGTTTGCCTAGGGATATGATTGGCTTTAGTATTGGCTTTATCAATCATGGAAGCCGCATAGTCTCTGGCCAAAAATCTAGATTTGCTGGCTTGCTGCGCTGAAGTGCACTCAAAATCAGTGCTACAAATGCGCCTGATGCGCAGCATTTTGCCACATGGGATGCTGCGTATAAAGTGTGCCGGATGGTGGCTTGCGGTGTGTAAAACGGTATTACCAGCTGTAGGCTTTCTGAATAACCGGGTCTCAAGTTTGTCATTTTAGCGAAGATCTCAACGTCCAGAAAGCCTCCAAGAACCAAAACATGCGGCTGCCTGCAGAAACTAGTACTAGCGCAACTCCTCAACTGGCTTACTCAATGTCTGGCATCTATCTCTAGGATCCTGATTTTGGTAGGATGTATGGTACTACCGATGTACCGGAGTCCACACGGACATACTAAACAATACACCGTGTGGCTGGTGTTACAAATCATAATTATGTACAATTATGTTCAATATGTACAATTGCGAACAATGATCCAAATATGTGGTATGGACTTGTTTACAGCCATTGCCCATCCAGGGCAAGATATAAATTAATGAATTGATGTATATATGTGTATATATGTATAGTTAATCATATGTATTCCGCTGTATAGACATGCATTCATGATTACAATTTGCATGTTCAAAGATGGCCGACTGTTTTCTGTGTCCATCATAATAGTCCTTCATTTATTTTGATTGAATACGAACCACCAATGAACTGGTCATATGTTGATTGATGCCGTGTGATATTGACAAAGGCAGTCGCCGAAACACGTCTTTTTGTGCTTTGTAAACCCGAATAAAATCTGGTTTAGCAGTTTCCCGCGAGTGCTGTGCTTTGTGTGCTCTACTGCAGTAAAAAATAATAATAAATATATATATATGTGTGTGTGTATATATGTGTGTGTGTATATGTGTGTGTGTGTGTGTGTGTATATATATATGTGTGTGTGTGTGTGTGTGTGTGTGTGTGTATATATATATATATATGTATGTGTGTGTATTATCTACTGGCGGTCGCCAGTAGATAGTTATAGTTAGGACCGTGTTTCCATAGGAAATCCGCAACATTCTATTTGGAATAACTATGGCGCCGGTCGACGAATCCTCGCGAAATTTTCAAAACTAATGGGGCGCTACGCTCCGCTCCTACCCTGAAAGTCTCGGGGGGGATTCGTCAAGCGGGGGCTGAGAAAAAAGGGGGGTCCCAAAACGCGTTTTCCCCATGCATTTTTCCATAGGACCTTTAGACACCGCTACAGCCCGAACGGCTGAACAGAATTACTTGAAATTTGGCAGAGAGGTAGTCCTCAGGTCAAGGATGTGCCTTTTGTAGGTCTGGTGTAAATCTGTTCAGTAGGTCCTGAGAAAATAGCATTTAAATCAATATATATATCTGTAAGCGAGCTCCGTGCGCTTACCGTAAGCTTACCGTACGCGTACGGTGCCGTGCGCGAGCTCAATTCTGATTGGTGGTTACATGACTGTAAACATTCGAATCGGTCGAAATCAGGAAGTGTCGGCCGCCATTTTCTGTCTCTCGCACTGAGAAACAAAGGTGGGGAACATGAAACGGGGGCAACGAAGAGAGTTGCAGGCCCCCTGGTGTTTGTCAGGGGGTCCAAGAAGGACCCAAAAGTACGAAAAATAAATTTAATAATTAAAAAAAAAAAATCGCGGGGTACGCGTACGGTAAGCTTACCGTACGCGCACGGCAAAAAAAATAAAAAAAATAAAATAAAGAAGTAACAATCACATTTATTAAATAAATTAAAGGACCCACAAGGGAGAAAAAAACAAATGTTACTGCGTAAAAAAAGGCGAGGTGCGCACGGCATGGACAGCGCGCGCACGGTGCGCATAGTGAAAAACCAGAAAAAAAAATAAAAAATAAATACATAACTTAGCATTTAAAAAACCGTACAAATTCACTGAAAAAACCATAGGTTTCACACACGTTATAGTTAGGAATTATCATTTACAAAACCTTGCAAATTCACTTAAAACATAGGTTTCACACATGTTATAGTTAGCTGTACATTTCACTCGTAAAAAACCAATGAAATTCCACGTTATAGTTAGATCAGGTAACTATAACTTGCGCGACCGCAATCCACAATGTGTAATTTCAGATGTCATCATTGATGTCATGAGTGATGTCACTGACCATGTCATGAGTGATGTACTATGTGACGTCATCAGCAGTTTATTGTGGGCGCGCAAGTTATAGTTAACTGATCTAACTATAACGTGGTATTTCATTGGTTTTTTACGAGTGAAATGTACAGCTAACTATAACATGTGTGAAACCTATGGTTTTTTAAGTGAATTTGCAAGGTTTTGTAAATGATAATTCCTAACTATAACGTGTGTGAAACCTATGGTTTATTCAGTGAATATATATATATATATGTGTGTGTGTATATATGTGTGTGTGTGTATATATATATTCACTGAAAAAACCATAGGTTTCACACATGTTATAGTTAGCTGGACATTTTACTGATAAAAAACCAATGAAATTCCCCCGTTATAGTTACTGTAGGCAACTATAACTCACGCGACCGCAATCCTCTGCTGATGCTAATACTGTATTTAGACACTTATTTGCCCATGTCTTCTTCCATTAAATTTTAGCTATACATATATTACAAATATTTTTTTTTCATAAAGACACATATGTCATCAGCAGAGGATTACGGTCGCGTGAGTTATAGTTGCCTACAGTAACTATAACGGGGGAATTTCATTGGTTTTTTTATCAGTAAAATGTCCAGCTAACTATAACATGTGTGAAACCTATGGTTTTTTCAGTGAATTTGTACGGTTTTTTAAATGCTAAGTTACTTTACGCCATTTGTGGCGTGCGCGCCCACTTAACGCATTTCGTTCCATGCGCGCACGGTGCGCTTCGCGCACCGTGCGCGCACAGTGAGCACGCGGTGCGCTTCGCGCACCGCGTGCCCACATTACGCTAGATGGGCCATGAACGCACGATGCGCTTTGCGCACCGTGCGCACATGGAGGACATATGATGAGCAAACTCTTAAATCTGCTTTTCATTTTTTTTTTTTTATTTTTTTTACCGTACGCTTACCGTAAGCTTACGGTACGCGTACCCCGTGATTTTTTTTAAAATCAATAAATGTTTTTTTTGTACTTTTCTGTCCTTCTTTGACCCCCTTACAAATGTTAGGGGGTCTGTAACTCTCCTCATTGCCCCCTTTCCTTGTTTTCTCTGTTTTTTTTCTGAGTGAAACACACAAAATGGCGGCCGCCGCTTCCTGGTTTCGGCCGATTCGAATGTTTACTAAGATCTATGGGCCAATCAGAATCTCCTTCGCGCACGCCATGTTTCTTCCGTACGCTTACCGTAAGCTTACCGTACGCGTACCCCGTGATTTTTTTTAAAAATCAATAAATGTTTGTTTTGTACTTTACAGTCCTTCTTTGACCCCCTCACAAATGTAAGGGGGTCTGTAACTCTCCTCATTGCCCCCTTTTCTTGTTTTCACTCTTTTTTTTTCAGAGTGAAACACAGAAAATGGCGGCCGCCGCTTCCTGGTTTCGGCCGATTCGAATGTTTACTAAGATCTAAGAGCCAATCAGAATCGCGCTCGCGCACGCCACCTTACGCTTACCGTAAGCGTACGGTAAGCGTACCGTAAGCGGGCTCAGATATATATATTGATTTAAAGGCTATTTTCTCAGAATCTACTGAACAGATTTACACCAAACCTACAAAAGGCACTTCCTTGACCTAGGGACTACCTCTCTGCCAAATTTTGAGTAATTCTGTTCAGCCGTTCGGGCTGTAGCTCGTTCTAAAGGTCCTATGGAAAAATGCATGGGAAAAACGCGTTTTGGGACCCCCCTTTTATCTCAGCCCCCGCTTGACGGATCCCCCCGAGACTTTCAGGGTAGGAGCGGAGCGTAGCGCCCCACCTATTTTGAGAAATTCGCGAGGATTCGTCGACCGGCGCCAAAGTTATTCAAAATAGAATGTTGAGGTTTTCCTATGGAAACGTGGTCCTAACTATAACTACCTACTGGCGACCGCCAGTAGGTAATATATATATATGTGTGTGTGTGTGTGTATATATATATATGTGTGTGTGTGTATATATATATATATGTGTGTGTGTGTATATATGTGTGTGTGTATATATATGTGTGTATATATATATGTGTGTGTGTCTATATATACCATGCCACTTGATGCCTGAGGCTTGAGCCGGGCAGATGCTTTTACTTGATTCTTAAATATTCTTGTGTGATATTACTCCCTCTGTGTCCTACCCCCCCCTGCACAGCGCGCGGATTTATCGCAGCGCGTGTCTCCACCAACTGAGGGTGGAGGCATAGATTTGTTTAATATTTTAAAAATTACCTCCTGCACCCCCCCGAATTCCGCGCTGCACGGACAGCACCTCAGCCTCCCCCCAGAGCAACCGGCCAGTTCAGGGCGGTCTTGCCGGGACACGGAAGGAATACGGCGGCGGCCATTTTGGGTAGGGCTAGATAGTATATAAATAGACGGCTATGACTCCGCGCAGCGGACGCGCTCAGCGGGCACGCCGCATTCACGCCGGAGTCAAGCCAGAGTCCAGCCCGTCTGCGCCCGTCCGCGCACAGGCCGGGCACAGGGCCAGGGACCCTGTGAAAAATGTCATACCCAGGTGCTATGATAGACAAGATCTGCTTGCCTTACAAACAAAGCCCTGCTGTGGCTCAAATAAACTCGATCCCTCATACTGGGCAGGCCCAGTGAGCTGCCAGGCCTGTCGCCACACTTTTCTGTGGTCCCAAGTTTCGGCCTTCTCAACACCCCAGGATAGCTTTAAAGCAGCCCTAATAAATGCCAGATCTGTACCGAAGCATGCCCAGCATATCCAGGACTTATTGATAGATGACAATTTAGATTGTCTCTTCATTACGGAGACATGGCTTAAACCCTGGTGCACCCCTGATGTGGTTCACACCCTGCCTCCTGGATATGAAATACAAAATGCAAAAAAAACAACTCCCTGACCCCACCACATTGTCGAACCTACGACCCATCTCACTACTTCCGGCTCTGTGCAAAGTCACAGAGTCAATTGTAAATAAACAACTTACTCGTTTCTTGGAAGATAGTGATGTATGGCACCCCAACCAGGCAGGTTTCAGGGCCCAACATTCCACCGAATCGGCCCTCCTGTTCACTACAGAAACTAGACCAAGGCAAGAAGGCCGTCCTGATTTTATTAGACCTATCGGCGGCCTTCGACACGGTCTCACATGCCATCCTATTAGACCGGTTAATAACATCTGGTGTCACAGGGACAGTGCTTGAGTGGATAAGAAACTTTTTAAGTGACAGGAGGCAAGTGGTGACCCTGGGGGAATTCTGCTCCAGTGAAAAAGCGCTGTTGACGGGAGTTCCGCAGGGTTCGAGCCTGAGCCCGACCCTGTTTAATGTTTATACTGCACTCCTGATAAAACTGATATCGTCATTTGGCATAGACGCTATAGCCTATGCTGATGACACACAACTTATCCTGGTAATGGATAAGGATAACCAAGCCTGGGAGGATAAGCTCAAAGGTTGCCTAACGGCCACCTTTGAATGGATGCGCCTAAATCACCTGAAATGCAACACAGGTAAAACAGAGATCATGCCTATAGGCCCAAAAAATGAGTTCACCCCACGATTATGGTGGCCAGAAAAAGCTGAAATACCACCTCATACAACCAACTCGGCCCGTAATCTGGGGGTGCATTTTGACTCTGACCTGTCTTTTAGACAACAAGCAGCTAGAGTGGCAGGCATGTGCTTTGGGGTAATAAAGGGACTGAGAAAGTTCTTTGATCTTTTGCCCCTTGAAGCAAGGAAAACAGTTACGGTTGCACTTGTAACATCGCGCATCGATTACTGCAACAGCCTCTATGCTGGTACAAATAAAGTTGTCACACACAAACTTCAGATGGTGCAACATGCAGCAGCGAGGCTGGTTCTAAAATGGCCGAAAAGATCATCTGCAACCAAAGCCCTCAAGGCATTACATTGGCTGCCCATTACAAAAAGGGTTTTGTTTAAAGTACTGTTAATTACTTTTAGAGCTGTTCACAACCTAGGCCCGTCCTATCTGAGGAAAAAATTCAGCAGATACTGTCCAACCAGAGCACTGCGTTCTTCAACGGCCAACCTGCTTACCGTCCCGAGTTTCAGACTCAAAACTCGAGGGGGCAAATCCCTGGCGGTACTGGGAGCAAAAGCATGGAATACTCTTCCCCCCCAGTTGAGATTACTGGATAAAGAAATAGACTTCCGTAAACATCTAAAAACCTGGATCTTTAATCTCCAAGATATAACTGCCAGAAGCCTAGTGTAATTCGGGTTCTCGGTCAAGTAAGCATAGGGACTACTTAACATCT